>NC_134828.1:46661893-46803565 GCF_004210375.1 Tachypleus tridentatus | reverse complement strand
TTGTAAAATGTTTGTCTCTTTTGGTGATTTTAATGATTTTGAGCTATTTTTAGATGTTGCTATTTCTGGATGTTCTAATGACCTTTTACATCTTTCTTTTTTTTTTAATTTATTCATATCACAGTGGAATACAAACTATTTTTATTTATTTCTTGAGGGGCCCGGCATGGCCAAGCGTGTTAAGGCGTGCGACTTTGTTGTTTTTCTATTTATTTAATCTAAAATCATCATTGTTTCATTTTCTTTGTTTTCAGTTATAATATGAACGTTGATATGTATGTCATTCATGTGGCTTTCAAAATATTTCTTTTTCTTCTTCAGAGTTGTAGCTGCAAAAACATCATCGATAGCCAACACCAGATTTTGGATTGTTTTGAATTGCGCGCAAAGATACTCGAGAGCTATCTGCGCTAGCCGTCCCTAATTTAGCAGTGTAAGACTGGAGAGAAGATAGCTAGTCATTACCGCCAACTCTTGGGCCACTCTTTTACCAACAAATTGTGGGATTGACCGTCACATTATAATCGGGATTCGAGCTCACGACTCCTCAGATTAAGAGTCGAGTGCCTTATCCACCTGGCCATGCCGGGCCCAGATTTTGGAGATGACAATGTTTAAGGTACTAGAAAATATTGTTTCCAATTTTTATAAGCTTTTTGAGTTCTTCTTTATTCATCATCTAGTAACCCAAAGAAAATAAAAGAAATTTGTAACATTAAATAGTTGGTCAAAATCATAAATTTGGCCAAGGAGAACAATATTATTCACACACTCAAATAATCTTGGTTACAAAATAAGAAGTTTAAAATGACCTAAAGACTTTATAAATATTTCTCCTCGGGAAATATGTACGTAGTGCTGTGGCGACATGTAACTGATAAGTAAATAAATATTTATATAAACAATCCAGTTATGTTGCGTGTATAAAGCATTTTAATATACAAAGTTTGGGATTAAAAAAAACAACTGTGTTCCTTTAATATGAAGAAAGCCACCCGGCGGAGAGCATGGTAAGTCAGTGGATTTGCAACGTGCAAACACGGGTGCGACCTCGACGCCTGTGTTGAGCACAAAACAGATTGCCAATTGTGCAGCTTTGCGCTTATCAACAAGCAAAGAAAAATAATCCTTATCTTGATAGTAACACATATATTGATTACTTAATTATCAATTTATTTGATTTACTGAAAATCAGCGTGGGATGTTTGCACATTTTATAAACAAAAATAATGCAGATTGCACAGTGTTATGGAAGAAGAGTTCTAGAAGAAGAAATAGTATCTCACCCTCCAAGTGGTGCACAACACAACCAAAACACCTATAATATTTTAATGTTATTTAATCAACATCAATAATTCTTTGACCAAATACGAAATGTTCAAATTATCTTAAGAAAAATGCGTGGAAAAGTATTTTTAGACAAGAAAAATAAGTTGTTTTTTTTTCTAATGTGCAAATGCCGACATTCAGAAGGGGTGTATTGAAATCACTGGATATTTCGGAAATTATGAAATTAGCTAGCACGCACATTTAAGCCCTCCTGGTGGCACAACAGAATGTCTGCGGACTTACAACGCTAGAAACTCGTGGTGGGCAGTGCGTAGATAGCCCATTGTGTAGCTTTGAACTTAACTTATATCAAGTTAAAATCACACCTTTTATTATTATTGTATGTGAGAGGGTGTAGAGGGTGTGGACAAATAAAATAAAATAGCATTAACCGATTGTGAAGTATGACTAAACGTTTAGTGCTGAAACGTTAATGATAGAAACTGGTATGTTGTTAGAGTAATAAAACAAAGTAGACCTTTTCATCAATTTTTTTTTTCTAGCTTCACTGAAATTCGCGTTTCGTGAAAGAAATTCACAAGTGAAACATTTAAAACAACCTGTTCAAACACCTAAATTAATGATGAGTAATACAGTCTACAAAATAAAATTTAAATCAGGTAAACAACATACATTCCGTCCCTATAGGGCCCGGCACGGGCAGATGGGTTAACGCATGCGACTCGTAATCTGAAGGTCGTGGGTTCGCTTCCCCGTCGCACCAAACATGCTTGCCCTTTCAGTCGTGGGGGCGCTATATAATGACGGTCAATCCAAGTATTCGTTAGTAAAGAGTAGCTAAAAGTTGGCGGTGATGACTAGCTGCCTTCCCTCTAGTCTTACACTGCTAAATTAGGGACGACTAGTGCAGATACCCATTAAGTAGCTTTGTGCGAAATTCGAAAACAAACAAACCGCCCCTAAAGGCATAGAACATGAGGTTTAGGTAATTAATTTTCTTTTATCATAACCAATGTCTCCCACTGGTACAGCGGTAAGTCTACGGATTTACAACGTTAAAATCATGGGTTCGATGAACTCAGCAGATAGTCCGATGTGGCTTTACTGTAAGAAAACACATACGCACACTGATGGCCTGTATTTTTAAGAAAACAAGAAAGCAGCAAATCAAAACATAAACTGGGTACTAATTAATCACTGAATTTAGACGTAAGTAGTTAAAACTCATAAAAATAATTGTTTGTTTGTTTTTGAATTTCGCACAAAGCTACTCGAGGACTATCTGTGCTAGCCGACCCTAATTTAGCAGTGTAAAAGTAGAGAGAAGACAGCTAGTCATCACCACCTACTGCCAATTCTTGGACTACTCTTTTACCAATGAATAGGGGGATTCACCGTCACATTATAACGCTCCCACAGCTGAAAGGGCGAGCATGTTTGGTGCGACGGGGATGAGAACCCGCGACCCTCAGATTACGTGTAGCATGCCTTAACTCGCTTGGCCATGCCGTGCCTAAATATAATTAAACATGCCATTACTGATTCATGTTTCTAATTACTTGTCATTTGCTACCCAGTGGCTCAGCGGAATGTCTGTAGACTTACAACGCTAAAAACCGGGTTTCGATAGCCGTGTTGGGCTGAGCACAGATAGCCCATTGTGTAGCTTTGTGCGAAATTTAAAAAAAAACAACAACAAACTTGTCATGTAGGTTTTACTGCATGTAATGTAACTCCTTATTTGAATTAATTTTGGCAAAATTAATAAAAATAAAGTGGTTGTAAGAATTATGAAAAATGTGTTAAAAGGGGATTACTTAAACATTTGTTAGGTTTAGAAAATATATTCATTTTTCTTTTCGTTTTGTAAAGTGTCGCTTGTTCCTAGCTAAATTTGATTGGTTACAACACTTATACTATGTCTTATAGCATCGTTCTATTCTGAGATATTGTTATTCGGTTGCTTAGCAAAATAGAACGTTTCTAACCGTTTTTGAGAGTAGGATTTAAACGTAAGTACACTTAGTTATCTATTTACCCACATATTCACGTTTTGATAAACCAAAACTTTTATTAAACTTGTATGTTTTTAATTTAGTGATTTATTGAGTTTTAAGTTTACTCTGTTCCAGACATTAGGTTAAAATGGCTCGTGCTATCAGGAAGCAACTGAAGATGCGGCGTAAAGCAAAAGGCATTGAAAATTGTAATGTAAGTATGTGTGATTCACATAATTATGTTTGATTTATATTAATTTGTAAAAAGTAGGCCAGTATGTTTCACCAACACATTTTTCCTTTAACCTGTATTGGCAAAATTCTCGAAAGAATAATCAGTAATAGACTCTCCACATTTTTGGAGATAACATCAAAATTACCAAAAGAACAAAATTGATTTAGGAAATTTAGACAAACAACAGATCATTTAATTAGATTAAGTGAAACTATAATAAACAGCTTCAACAATATAGAATGTACTGTTGCTTGCTTCCTTGATATCGAGAAAGCATTTGACAGTGTATGGCATGATGGTTTAAGGTTCCAAATGATTGAAATGGGACTACCGCGTGGAATTATTTGCTGGCTGTCCAACTTCTTGGAAAATAGAAAGTGAAGAATAAATGTTGAGGATACCTTTTCTGTGTACTTTACTCCAGAGGCTGGTGTCCCACAGGGAGGGTTAGTTAGCCTTATACTCTTCATCATGTATGTAAACGTTTAATTTACCATTGAAGGATCCAAATCATGGATTCTCTTCACAGTTCGCAGATGATGTGGCAGTCTGGAAAAGTGCTATAATACCAATAGTAGCAGCCACTAACATACAACCGCAACTAAATAGAATAAGCGAATACTGTCAAAAATAAAAATGAACACAGCAAAAACACAACTCGTAGTCTTTACGAAATTGACAAAACAAAAAACAACTGCCAGAATTATATATGAATGGCACACTACTTCAGACTGCCTCAACGGCAAAATTATAGGTCTAACTTACGATTCTAAATTAACTTGGATCAATCATATTAACGAAATTAAGAATAAAGTCTGGTGAAGAACTAACTATGCTGGAAGTCTAACTGGTAAAACAGTGGAGCATCTACAGATAACATACTAAAATCTATAAAACATATATTAGACCAGTAATAGATTGTGCAGCTCCAGCATGGATAACTGTAAGCAATAAAATAATGAAAACCAAACTACAAACAATCCAAAACACACTTCTTACAACAGCATATAGATAGAGTTCCAAGAACAACATCATCAAAATTCATACATAAATACTCAAACACACCAACCATACTAGATAGACTCCTACATAGTACAATAACATACTTTCATAAAAACTGGATGAAAAATGAATTACTATGCAAACTAGATAGGTACCTCATACGTGATGAAGCTGGTCCTAAACATCTCTCCCCAGTCAATTTATATTTTAAACATAAAATGAAAATAAATAAGTAAAAATAGCATAAATTAATAAAAAATAATAACAATAAAAAATAAATAAAGTGCCACCAACAAACTTGACATTATGCTGTTATGGCAAAATAACAACTATAAATGTACCAAAATACATGGAAATTGCCCTGAAAAGGACCAAAATAATTTTCAGTCTAAATTATATTACTGTAAGACCAATATAAATACAGGGAGGAGGAAGTGGTCAAGTAGAACCTGACCCTCCAGGGTAAAACATATACCGAGACAGAGAGAGTGGAGGGGGTAGGTATTTAACCATTTCAAAATAATTTCAGCTGTTGAAACACAAAACTAACATGTTTAAAATTTAAACTTGTACCCACAAAAGTTCATCTTGATTACAGAAGAGATATAGAGAGTAAGTTGTAAAACACATAAGCAATCATACCGAAAGATATTTCAACTAAATGTACATCACAATACAACAAAACTGAAGAGTTAACTGTTTGGTTCAGAGGAAAAGAATGTAGTAATTTTGAGTACAAGTGCTTGAATGTAGATACTGAGCATGGAGGATGCATCATCCTCCAAGTGTTGTTATACTCCATTACAGTTCCTCCAAACAAGATTTTTAGGTGAGAATCAGCTCGACCCTGGAAGCACACAAATTCCATCATCTCCAAAGCCATATTGTCCATATGAATGCCAATCTTTTGGTAACCTGGTCTAATAACTTATGTTGGAACTTCATCTAGATTTTGGTTTGTCTGTATAAATAGGTCTCTCTGAGCATTCTGATTTTCAGCATACCAATAAACACCTAGGAGAATTTATCAAAAAGTCTAAAATCAACAGTAGAAACATTTTATCTGTTGCTTGTTGTTAATCTTCTGTTAGCTGTCTTACATCACAGCTTCATCCATTTATCTGTGTGCAAGAAGTTAAAGTTAACATCTGCAAACCTATATTTTATTCTGGTTCTCTCACATGAATATTATTTAATACCGGTAACCTTTGGCCAATTTTCCCTTTGGACCAAGTATTTTTCCAATAGATATAGAGGCAAACATTTTTATGTTTAAATTCCTTTTCACTTTTTGTTTTACATTGTTAAACAGTAAGCACAAGCAATCATTTGATTTCAAGAGAGAATTACCAACTCTAACAAAATCTGTCACAGTAACACTCATTTGAATGTATCATGGGCAACTTTTCATTGACTAATCCCTCTATTTTAGAAAAATGTTAATTCTCAAAACATTATATTTACCTTTTTCTTCATTCAGTCTTGATCCACTACTTTTTGGATAATCTCTACTCATGTGTCTCTCTTTGTTGCATTTGTAGCAAACTGCAATAATTTCAATATTAAAAAATTAATTCAAAGCAATTTGAGCAATAACAAGTTATTGCTAATACCTAATTTTCTAATTTTCCTAATACCTGAATTGTTTAATATTTCTATGAGTTTCTGCCTCTTCTCATATTGCTGGACTTGGTAGAAATTCTGTTTGACATCCATATTAGCAGAGCCAACAACACCA
Organism: Tachypleus tridentatus; assembly: GCF_004210375.1. NCBI lineage: Eukaryota > Metazoa > Arthropoda > Merostomata > Xiphosura > Limulidae > Tachypleus > Tachypleus tridentatus. The sequence goes on along the minus strand of NC_134828.1, from coordinate 46,797,303 downwards.
ACTGCTAAAATTAAATAATCTGGCTTACGAAACTCCGCTGCTTGTCGCTATATTTCTTCAGAAAATGTAGTATTAAATATGAGAGTCTGATGCTTCAATTTTACTGTCATGGAAGGATCGTCCACCATTTTTTTTCACAGCAGGCACAAAACCCATGTCTAACATTCTGTCAACTTCATCTAAAATCAGATAATGGACTTGAGAAAAAGTCACCTGTCAAAATAATAGAATAACTGTTAACTGAAAGAGGTAAATAACATTAAGCTTTGAAAAACTTAATATATCCCTTAAACTTTCCTCCAAAATATCTTATATGATGAGATATTAAAAGTTCTTTTGATCTTTTACAACCATTTGTTTCAGATAAGAGTAAGCAAAAAACTGAAACTTTTGCCCATAATTTGATTTTTATTCCATTGTAATAACTATCAAGATGGTAGACTATTAAATTTTCAGCATATGTGAATACAGTTAGGTATAGACTATTAAATTTCACTGCACAACTTTTTTGAAAAGTTTTGCTTCCTGAAAAGTTTTTGCTGATTGTGACAGGTACCTGGTGGGAATGCACAAATATAGTTTTGGTTTTGCTACATCACGTAGGAACTATGAGAAATAGACAGTTTACTGGCAATAACGTATTTAACTGCATTTATGTTTCTAATACGCTATTAAGTTCAACATAATTAAAAGTGTTTTGCTCCTGATTTTTGTTTGTATTCAATGTCTGGTGCATCACGTTGGAGTATTCAACACTAGTCAGCAAGCATTGACAGATTCCACTTGCCCTGATATCGTTTTTCCATTGTAGCAATGTTCTGGTGAAATTGAAGATTTTGATGAAACAGTACATGATGGGCAAATTTGGATGTGATTTTTGTGATCAGCATCCAAAAAATCTACAAGGAACACCCAACAGTGTTCAGGAAGCAAACACTTTGTTGTGCAGTGTTTTCAGCATATGTGTATACAGTTATTCAGTGTATAAAACTGAGTAATAAATCTATAGATTCCTAAGATTCTCAATTTTTTGAAGTTTACAAAATCATAAATATATTGTCTGAAACCTGAGATTTTCCTTCTTTTAAACTCCCTTCCTTGCAAACTTCATCACACTGTAAAGTTGTGAAACCCAGCATTTGGTAGCTACATTCAACTTTGATACTAATGCTTTTCTATTATTTATAAGCCTCTTACAGTTTCTCCACATCTGTTTTGGTACTTTATTAACAAGAACAAGTTTTGGTTTATGGTTATCAACTTTATTAATTCCAGGGTTATATTTTGCTCTGAGGTAAAGGAAAGTGTTACATTTCTTGAACACTTACATAAATTAGTATAAGGACAGTATGCAAGTTTTCTGTATACAGTGGGAAAAACACTAACTATTTATATTAGTTTTAATATTTTAATTTACCATTGCTCCATCTCTAATAATGTGCCCTATTATGGTCTATATACAAAAACTATCAGATGAACAGTTAAGTAGGTTTATGCATAATAGCATAGCAAATAATTATCTAGAAGTTTTTTATTGTGCAATAAATAGTTAACTGACCAGACATTCAAGTTGACACTAAACTGTCCCACAAGTCCCATGCAAGTGCATGTTACAGTCAGTACCTAATGAGTCACCAATGGCGGATTAACTTGTAATAAACATTAGTAACAATTTTACAGCCAATATACATTCATTAGTCAGCCATTCTGCGATTTTCATTCAGCTTTGGGCGTGATGGTGAGTAAAACAAAATACATAAAATATAACACGCGGCCAAACTGACTAATGAATGAATACCAGCTGTAAAATTATTACCAAAGGCATAAATGTAGCTACAAGTTTGGCCTCCAAATTTGATTTGATATCTTTAATTCGCACGCTCAATCCATTTTTTAGCCACACTTTTTTCCCACTTAAGGTGTTTTTTATTAGATTTTAAAGTAAACACGAATTATTTAAAACCTTTCAATAAAGATACACTTTGAAAAGATTATTTATTCGTGAAATAATTTACATAAATGTTTTTAAACAACGTGGTAGATAATTTAATCAAGAAATATGATTAACTAACCTCTTGTTTGGGTTGAGAAAATATTTTACATAGCAGAGCGAACCTGACGATGACCGAAGAAGGTCGAAACGTTGTTCGCTCTTCTATGTAAAATATTTTCTCAACCTAAACGAGCCGTTTGTGCATATAAATTTCTCAACAAGTGGGTTTCTCGACATCACTGATTAACTAACCTCGTTGTATTTCAACAACTTTGGAGATTTTAATTATTTAATTCTAAGTCAGTTATAAGGACAGCATAATTATCTAATTTTATATTTATTATATTATCTATATAGGACAGCTTAATTTTGAACGCTTTTTCTAAGCCAGCAAAACATGAATTTAATTAAATATATTGGTCGTGAGCCGTTGTGTTAGGCCTAACGTACTTTTAATATTACATCTTTTACGAAGAGTGTGTTTCATTGAATTCTCACATTGCTAGATTAGAAAAGACGCTTACATCCCAACACTTAGAGAATAAACAATATCATGTGTTATTATTTACATTTAGATTCTGAAAACATTAACTCTGAGTTTGTGATTTCTGCTTAATTAACCTCAAAGAAGGATAAAGGAAAATCTAAAAGTTTACTTTGAATGTATTCGGTAAGAAAAAATAAATATTTACTTATCTAACGTCATTTTCTTCAGGATGTGTATTGAAATGTTTCACAACATATTACTTTTACATGATAAGATTACTGTTTGCTTATGCTCTGCCCATCACGGGTATCGAAAACCAGTTTCAGGACGGCTGGTATGGTGATAACACTTTTACCAAAATAAAGCGGTGAACAACGTTTAGACTTTCGTACATTTTAACTGCAAGTGGGTTTCTTGTCATTACGAAACCGTTTTATTATCGGTTTGAGTCCACAGACATATAGGACTACTGAAGACAGACCAGAAAAACAATGAGTGAGACACTAAAAAGAAAATGGATAAAAGCCTGATCCCTTTTATACGATTGAATCACTGAAGGCAGATTACAGGAACAAAATATGAAGGACTAAAAGGGAATGGGCTTCTTATCCTTTCGTTTCTTACTGTTAATAATTAACACTAAAAATCGCTCTTTTTTCTTACAATAAATGATAAACTAGTTTTTATTTGTTGTTACAAATGATACATCTTTCTTAATTAGATTAAAAGTTTCCATCCTATCTAGTTTGAAAAAAAATTGTCTTTTTTATCGTGTTAGGATACAGAATATCATAAAGTAAAAAAATATGAATAAATGCATGATACAAAAGTTCAGTTAGATATGTATTTTTATCTAAATATGAAAACCTAAGAATATTAATATTTTAATGCTATCAGTGTTGGAAGGAAAGTAAGTTAATTTTAACAGACATTTAAACAATTACACGTGCTATGCACAAACATAAAAACTTACAGCTTCCATGCTTTTCTGTTTCACAAGTACAAACGTCAGCCACAAAGATTTCCTTTGACTGTACATTTCTCAGAAGCTTAGACACATGCCTGATTGTTTACATGTAATGTTGGTTTTATGAACCTAATGACCGAAGTTACCTTAACACTTAACCAGAAGTACAAAATAACTTTATATTTATTAAAAATATTTTCGTTTTAATATGCACCTTTATTTTGGCGAATGAGGTCATCGCTTAATTTGCTTTAACCCAATTAAAAACATATTGTTATGTGTTGATATTTAAATTACCGCCAAGTGTCAATTACATAAGCATGTAATAAAAAAATTAATAGTGCCAATAAGCATGCAATTACATAAGATTTAAGTAATTCGTAAAAAGAGTAAAAAAGTTTACTTACGTGGAACCTGCAGGGTTACCAAGAAGGACAGAAATATCCAGTCGTACGAGGACTGTTCAAAAAATACGCGGACTGACGTCATAAAACAAAATGCACTTTATTTAGAAGTTACAGGTCTGGGATCCCTTCAAAGTACTCTCCTCCCCAACGCACATACTTATCCCAACGGTGTTTCCACTTGTTGAAACAGTCCTGGTACGCTTCTTTTGTCCTCCAGCTCCTTCGTTGCATTTGCCTTAATCTCGGGAAACGTCTCAATCTTCTTCCTTTCAAGGGTCTTTTGAGTTTGGGGAACAAGAAAACATCGCAAGGAGCAAGGTCAGGTGAGTAGGGGGGGAAGAACAGTGATCGAGTGTTTGGCCAAAAACTCATGAGTTCTGAGGCACAAATTTCGCAGCAACGCAGTGCATCTTCAATTTTTCGGTCAAAATCTCGTAACAAGATCCAACTGATATCCCACACTCTTCAGCAAGTTCCCTGACAATCAGACGTTGATTTGCCTGCACCAGGGTGTTGATTTTGTCGACGTGTGGGTCGTCAGTTGACGTGGAAGGACGTCCAGGACGCTCATCATCTTCAATGGACTGTCGACCATCCTTAAAATGTTCATGCCACTTGAAACATGCCGTACGATTCATAGCAACATCACCGTAAGCCGTGTTAAGCATAGCAAAAGTTTCAGTCGCAGATTTTCCAAATTTAACACAAAATTTCACAGCAAGTCGTTGCTCCTTCAGGTCATTCATTCTGAAATCCGCCAAACGAAAAATCGCACTTCACTTAAGACCGCGTAGCTAATACACAAAAGAAAATATCTGCAATCGGGAAATGGCGTCATAATCAGCTGATCTGTGCGAACCTAGCAACACCAAGTGGATTCCCCTGGAACCAACTGGAGCCGCGCAATTCAAACAGTTCGCGTATTTTTTGAACAGACCTCGTACATACAAGATGTTAAAGTCAGTCACGACACAATAAGATTTGGAATGTGAAAGTTTCACCGTCTATTTCCTCGTTATTGAAGGTTGTAGAGCAGTTTACGCGTCAATGACGTCAAGCCACGTGAAACAACGACAGATTCAACACAAGTTTAAACAGTAAAATGTGTTGTTGTTTTTTTAAAAATTGATTACTTTTATAAATGTTGGTTCATTCATCGATCTGTCAGGTGAAGTCTATGTTGTCCAGGTGTGATAGTAAAGAGCTAGCTTTAAGCACTTTCATTTTGTTGTGCGATTCCAATCTATCATTGGTAGACTCACTCACGTGCTCTAGTTCTCACCTATTCATTGGGTTTGTAAGTGAGTTTAATTATTTACCATTTTCTGTAGAAACTCATCTTTCTCGTAATAATTTAGCCAGAGAATCAATTCAAAGCGTAATTAATCAAAACGCCGCTCAAGTGGTGTAAAATAACAACAGTTTATTAAATTATAACAACAGATAACCAAAATAACTAGCATCCGAGTTTTATTGTGTACAAAACAAGAGTTAGTAAGCCAGTATCTGGTCAGGACTAAGTTATATATATATTAATAAATAATACAAAATAAATGTCACTTAGATGAATATCAACAAATATCAAACAAAAGAAGAAAGAACCAGAGAATAACATAATGCTTCAAAAATGAACCATTTCTTGTATCAGTAACAATATTTAGCAATAATTCTTTTTAACTAACTCGTTTAGCCATCTTTATCTACTGATTAGACCACGAGATTGCATCTCATGTGATTAGTTATTACCATTAATCTACATAATCTTTCACAACATTAATATCTGTACCTCAACGCTAGGGGAAACTTGTCTCGGTTTCATAATACATGAGAACTCAAAATTAACGTGTTGTATCGAGAAAGTGAGTTAGCACTTTAACATAATTAAAAATTCATAGTTTAACTAAACGATCGAAAATGTACAAACTCAATGTTAACCGAAACGTCACAAAATAAAACTACAATCTGCTATCTCACAGTAATTATACAACATTATCGAATTTTCAAAATGTTATGAGACCAGATTTAATTCTAAAGTAAACAATGTTTCAAGTTGTTGTTTGATCAACAGTTTTTCGACTTGCTTTTAAGTGTAATGACTCAGAAGTTACAGAATTCTTCTAAAGACTGGTGAAGGTAATGTTAGGTTCAATTGTTTTTTTGTTGTTTTTGAATTTCGCACAGAGCTACTCGAGGGCTATCTGCGCTAGCCGTCCCTAATTTAGCAGTGTAAGACTAGAGGGAAGGCAGCTAGTAATCACCACCCACCTCCAACTCTTAGGATACTTTTTTACCAACGAATAGTGGTATTGACCGTCACATTATAACGACCCCACGGCTGAAAGGGCGAGCACGTTTGATGAGACCGGGATTCGAGCCCGCGACCCTCGGACTACGAGTCGAACGCTTTAACACGTTTGACCATGCCGGGCCGTTAGGTTCAATAAATCACGTTGTTTGAAGAAGTTTATTTACGTTAACATAATATCTGATAAAACAGATATTAAAAATATGTTATACTGTGTTACTCACTAGGTTTTTTCTGAAAACTTAAAAACAAAGATGTTCCAGAATTATATGTTTGATGTTGAAAAAAAAACTAATTTTAGGGACAAAGAAAAAGAACTTTTATTGTTTTATTTTTATATACGCATTACGTATTCTTAGATTTAGTTCGACTGACCTTATGTGTCAGTTAAACTAAGTTCAGCTATTAAAACAACTCAACATTTCCGATAAAAATAGACGTAAAACACTGTAAACATTTTATTTTTTATTTGAGTTTTTACAGTAGAAATACAATATATACATAGATTTTATCTAAAATTGTAAACTAAAATAGAATGACTAGAGCTGACAGGAACATTTCATATGTTACGTTGTTTAATTACACATTTTGTTCGACTTGCAAAGCAAAAATTCGCCGAGTAATTTCATCACCAACTGAACAATATAAACAAGAATTATTTAAACACAAACAACAGAGAAATATTATGACACGGGATTCATGGTTTCATAGTAGAGTGAATTCGGTTTGTCGATTGATGGTATTAGCTTCTGCTGGTACATTTGGATTGTGAGTAGCTTCAGTTCGTGTACCGAGCCAACTAGCTGCTTTCCGGGTTTATGATCTAGGCTCGCCAGACGATAAAATCGCAGGCTATTGCATATAGATCTCGTTTTTGATGTCCATTTTGGTCATTTTCCAGAGGGATGAAACACGAAAGAACGACAACATAAAAGGGAAGTCCGGTCTCATTTGTGACAATAATAGTTTTTTGTGCTTTTGACACCCGAACAGTGTCTGCCACTTATAATATCGTAAGCTGGTGTTTTCCGTATCCAGAATTGTGCAAGTTCACACATATCTTCTCCAATAACACGGACCGATAAAAGCTAGAATTTTTAAGTTACGATAGCATGAATTCAGTAAATTAATTTAGAGTATTTGTGTTTCCGTTATGTCACCAAATATTAACACAGATAACATACCTTCACACCGTACATGTTGTGATCGTCCGTAAGTTAAAAGTATCTCAACCCTTTTGCTCAAACTCTATTATACTGATATATGATGGATTAACTAACACATTGATGGTTAAATGTGGTAAGTACATGTGTCTATATAAAATACGTGTTATTTTTAGAATAATTCATTTATAATAACTTGAGGAAGTACACAAAGAAACAAAACAAAACATGAACAATATGTGAAGTAAACAAGTGTGATAACATAACAACTAAGGCTGACGGTGGGAAACATATCAGAATCTATTAAATGTTTTACATACATATATACTATTGATAAATTATAAATAAAGTTGAACCTCAATGAAAAACAAAATCATTGTTTATTACAACCCTTGTCTTTTCAGAAAGTTCATTTCGCTCAGAACATTAAAGAACATTAAAAAGGCAGTAAGCTAACAGAACTCGTCGTCAACTCTTTGGCTACTCTTGAGTGATCTGTTGATGTATATGACTGTCACACTTAGTGTAGCCACGCTACAAGAAGAAGTTATGAACATATTTTTTAAAAAAGTAACGTATGAAAATAATTAGTTTTTGAAACTGATAAAATGGAGGCAGAATACAAAAGAACAAATTACAATAAAGTCAAGACTAAGTAATAATGTGAAGTTAAAGTGTGTGTGTTTTGTTTTAACAAAGTCACATCGGGATATCTGTTTTGTTTTAACAAAGCCACATCGGGATATCTGTTTTCTTTTACCAAAGCCACATCGGGATATCTGTTTTGTTTTAACAAAGTCACATTGGGATATCTGTTTTGTTTTAACAAAGTCACATCGGGATATCTGTTTTGTTTTAACAAAGTCACATCGGGATATCTGTTTTGTTTTAACAAAGTCACATCGGGATACCTGTTTTGTTTTAACAAAGCCACATCGGGATATCTGTTTTGTTTTAACAAAGTCACATCGGATATCTGTTTTGTTTTAACAAAGTCACATCGGGATATCTGTTTTGTTTTAACAAAGCCACATCAGGATATCTGTTTTGTTTTAACAAAGCCACATCAGGATATCAAAGTCACATCAGGATATCTGTTTTGTTTTAACAAAGTCACATCAGGATATCTGTTTTGTTTTAACAAAGTCACATCAGGATATTGTTTTTTTTAACAAAGCCACATCGAGATACCTGTTTTGTTTTAACAAAGTCACATCAGGATATCTGTTTTGTTTTAACAAAGTCACATCGAGATATCTGTTTTGTTTTAACAAAGGATACAACAAAGTCACAACAAAGTCACATCAGGATATCTGTTTTGTTTTAACAAAGCCACATCAGGATATCTGTTTTCTTTTAACAAAGTCACATCAGGATATCTGTTTTGTTTTAACAAAGTCACATCGGGATATCTGTTTTCTTTTAACAAAGTCACATCAGGATATCTGTTTTCTTTTAACAAAGCCACATCGGGATATCTGTTTTCTTTTAACAGAGTCACATCAGGATATCTGTTTTGTTTTAACAAAGCCACATCGGGATATCTGTTTTCTTTTAACAAAGCCATATCAACAAAGCCACATCAGGATATCTGTTTTGTTTTAACAAAGCCACATCAGGATATCTGTTTTCTTTTTTTAACAAAGTCACATCAGGATACCTGTTTTGTTTTAACAAAGTCACATCGGGATATCTGTTTTCTTTTAACAAAGTCACATCGGGATATCTGTTTTCTTTTAAGAAAGTCACATCGAGATATCTATTAAGCCATCTGAGAGGAATTGAACTCCTGATTTAAGCGTTGTAAATCCGTAGACTTACCGTTGTACTAGCGAGTGAGGGGCTGAAGTTAAAGTCTCTACTATGTAACTAGATGTTTATGTGAAACAAGTTTGGACACGTTCATGTATTTTATTCAACTGGAATTCAGAAATAATTTTTATGTCTTTTCAACAGATCAGTAAAGCATAGTATTATATTAACTTTAAAAGTGAACCAGTACCTTGTCGCTATATTTAGACATGTTTATAGCTAAAGCAAAACAAGAACTGTTATTTCTATCTATAGAAAACCAACAAGAATTTTAAGCAATGTTCACCTCTTGTTATACTACTACGAAAGGATAGAAAGTTTAATGTTTTGTTTTGAAATGTTACGATATATTATAGGATTTATCAAAAAATGGCCATCTAAGGACTTTTGGTTTGTTTGGAATTTCGTGCAATGCTACACGATGCTGGTATGGATGTAAGTCTAAAATAATATAAATAAATAGCCCAAGTGAACATATTGGATGTTAGTGTAAAATATTATATATAAATAGCCTTAGTGAACTCGTTGGATGTAAGTCCAAAATATTATACATAAATAACGTAGTGAATACATTGGATGTAAGTTTAAAATAACATAAATAAATAGCCTTAGTGAACACATTGGATGTAAGTTTAAAATAACATAAATAAATAGCCTTAGTGAACACATTGGATGTAAGTCTAAAATAATATAAATAAATAGCCTTAGTGAACACATTGGATGTAAGTCTAAAATAATATAAATAAATAGCCCTAGTGAACATATTTGATATTAGTGTAAAATATAATATATAATTAGCATTAGTGAACTCATTGGATGTAAGTCCAAAATAATATAAATAAACAGCCTGAGAGAACACATTGGACGCAAGGCTAAAATATTATATATAAATAGCCTCAGTGAACTCGTTGGATGTAAGTACAAAATATTATATATAAATAACGTAGTGAATACATTGGATGTAAGTTTAAAATATTATAAATAAATAACGTTGTGAACATATTGGATGTAAGTTTAAAATATTATATATAAATAACGTAGTGGATACATTGAATGTATGTTTAAAATATTATAAATAAATAACGTAGTGAATACATTGGATGTAAATTTAAAATCACATATATCAATAATGTAGTGAACATATTGGATGTAAGTGAAAGACGTAAAATGGGTGAAAAATTAAGCTTTCTTTCTTTCTTTGTTTGAGATAAAGCTTTCTGCAACCTGTTCACTACGGATATCGAAATTCGGTTTCTAGCGCTATAAGTCCGTAGACATTCTGCAGTTTTACTGAGGGGTGAAATTCTACGAATATAGCTTTAAAAATAAGAGAACATTACAAACAATCACATAACATCACGAACAATCATATAGCATTACAAACCATCATATAACATTACAAACAATTATATAACATTAGAGACAATCATGTAACATTACATACAATCATATAACATTACAAACCATCATATAACATTACAAACAATTATATAACATTACAGACAATTATATAAAATTACAAACAATCATATAACATTACAAACAATCATATAACATTACAATCATATAACATTACAGACAATCATATAACATTACAGACAATCATATAACATTACAGACAATCATATAACATTACAGACAATCATATAACATTACAGACAATCATGTAACATTACAGACAATCATACAGACAATATACATTACAGACAATCATGTAGATTATATATGAAACAAGGAATAATATGTTTGTTTCTCATGCCTAGAAAAACAAGTTGTTACTGTTAGCCACCATTTGATATTACCGGCAGAAAAAAAACAAACTGTTTTTCAAAATACAGAACATGGAAATTAACGGAAAAATCTTGAAGACGATACACAGAGAAAGAGTAGATACACTAAACCTTGACAGATATAAGATGTTTGGATGCAAAGATAATCATTAAGATATAGTGACACATGATGAAGAAATGAAATACATGATGATAAAACTGGTATAAAATATATTGTTTAAAGTTTGAGACAGGTATAGTGACACATGATGAAGAAATGAAATACACTGGTGAAAGAAAGGTATGAAATACATGATGATAAAACTGGTATAAAATATATTGTTTAAAGTTTGAGAAGAAATGAAATACATGATGATAAAACTGGTATGTTTAAAGTATAAAAATGAAATACATGATGGTAAAGTATTGTTGATGTAAAAAATATATTGTTTGAGACAGGTATAGTGACACATGATGAAGAAATGAAATACATGATGATAAAACTGGTATAAAAATATATTGTTTAAAGTTTGAGACAGATATAGTAACACATGATGAAGAAATGAAATACATGATGATAAAACTGGTATAAAATATATTGTTTAAAGTTTGAGACAGGTATAGTGACACATGATGAAGAAATGAAATACATGATGATAAAACTGGTATAAAATATATTTTTTAAAGTTTGAGACAGGTATAGTGACACATGATGAAGAAATGAAATACATGATGATAAAACTGGTATAAAATATATTTTTTAAAGTTTGAGACAGATATAGTGGCACATGATGAAGAAATGAAATACATGATGGTAAAACTGGTATAAAATATATTGTTTAAAGTTTGAGACAGATATAGTGGCACGTGATGAAGAAATGAAATACGTGATGATAAAACTGGTATAAAATATACTGTTTAAAGTTTGAGACAGATACAGTGGCACATGATGAAGAAATGAAATACATGATGGTAAAACTGGTATAAAAGTCAGTAGTACGAGTGCACAAATCTTGAACATCCAGTAAAGTTTAATTTGTTAACATTCTCAATCGATTTAATTATGAAATTTAACAGTAATTGTTAAGGACACTTTCTGAGATGTCGCTGAAACAGATAAAATATAACAATAAACAAGATTTAGTGAATATATATTTTAGATACGTTTTATTTCAGTTGTGGAATATTCGATTTAAAATGTTTCATTATAATTAGAGTTATAAAAACCATTCAACCGTAACTCATGTTGTTGATTTTTCAGAGAAAACTACGTTGGGCTATATGCGGAGAATCGAACCTCGTATATCAGTTTAGACATTTCGCTGTTCCATGTGTAATATCTAAATCGATCGATTGGTCTCTAATAAGTAGACAGAAACTGTTTAAACATAGTGTACAATATTCCTTGAGTTTATATCCTCTCGTAACACGCAAGAGAAACAAAATGATAAAATGTTCGCAGACCTTAACTGAATATTTACATTGGTTACAGTAAATCATTGATGTTTGTTTCTAGAGACGATTCATCAATTGGTTTAAGAATTACAATCACAAAATATATTTCATTTTATTCTAAATTATAGCCATATATCTATAGTTCAAGTTTTGTGAAATCTGATGTGAATTGTAAATATTCTGTTAAATGTAGTTACGCTATAGGGAGTTATGTTGTGATTAAGCTATGTTACCTATACATATTCACGTGTTATCATCCGGGAACTGTTCAGTAGTACAAATACACGATTCTTTGTGATATTGTTTAAAACATAGCATGAAAGTCCTAAGTAACAGGACCTTTAAAAACGTATTGTTTGAAAAACCATGTGCACATCATGACTTCATTATTCTTGGACAATATCTACAACGTCTTGTTTCAAGCAAGCAAATGCACAATACAAGGTAAACAGATGTAGAACGAAGTTAGAACGAAGTTAATAACAATAGGTAAAGAGATGTATAGAACGAAGTTAATACACAATACTAGGTAAAGGATGTATAGAACGAAGTTAATACACAATACTAGGTAAAGAGATGTATAGTTTAATACACAATACAAGGTAAAGAGATGTATAGAACGAAGTTCATTCACAATGCCAGGTAAAGAGATGTATAGAACGAGGTTAATACACAATACTAGGTAAAGAGATGTATAGAATGAAGTAGAGATGTATAGAATGTATAGAATGAAGTTAATACACAATACTAGGTAAAGTGATGTGTAGAACGAAGTTAATACACAATACTAGGTAAAGGGATGTATAGCATGAAGTTAATACACAATACAAGGTAAAGAGATATATAGTACAAAGTATGGTAAGGGGGTCTAGAATGAACTTAGTACACAATACTAGATAAGAGAGTGTAGAATGAAGTTAATATTTCGTGCTCGGTGATGGAGTGTAGAATGTGGTTACAACACTGGATTATGAACAGATTTATAAGGCTTAAGATGTTATCCTTTAGGATTTCCACACAACCAGTAGGCACGAATCCATAATGTTAAAGAATTTCTATCCAATTCGAAATTCACCGTGCAGTTTCACAAGTTATCATTGCAATGAAATAGGTGTATTACATTAAGAATCGTCTTAGAACAAATTAATTCTGGTAAGAGATTCCCAAGGTGCGAATGAAAGAAATAATATAAGAAGGTTTTACTGGTATTTCTAAATTATATTAGAGAAATGTAATCGAAAGCATTATGAGACCTAACCTGTCTCATGTGATTGCTAAGATAAAAGAAGATATAACTTTATTTCAGAATAATATGCCCATGGTTGCAGTAATGTAATAGAATGATATGATATTCAACATTATATAATCATATTATCTTGACTGACAGTGTGACGTGTACATTAAATCATCAAATTATTTACGGTATTCTGACAGAAATAACGTTTTACCTTTGTGTGGAAGTTTTGTTTGCTTGGTAATGTTTAGAGCAAAGCCAATTTAGGCTATCTGTTGTATCTACCACCGGGAATTGAACCCTGGATTTTAGCGTTGAAAGTCAGTAAGATTGAAGCCGTCCCACCAGAGGGACAAAATAAAAAAAAAATATAGCAAAGAATTATGGACAGTTTTATCACCTCGAAAAACAGAAAAAAGGCAATACATATATAAGTTAAAACACTTTAATTTATTAATATATGTTTATGTTTGTGAAGTTAACGATATTTTATCCTGATTATGTGAACATTTTTAGTAATCATATCTTCTTTATGAAAAGCATTGTGAATACCTTAACAATTTATTTTGCATGATTCCCATCATTTGCTAGTAACGCTAGTTTGGTGCAATGTAGAGAAAATTAATATTGATAAAGTTAAGTAAACAAAATTACAAGGAATGATTGCATTGAAAACAGCAAATCCAAATCTTTGACTAATTATATTAGTTTGTTTTAGCCTAAAAACAAGCCGAAAACAAAAATAAATTAAAAAATAACAAACAAAATAAAAAACGCTGAACTAAATGAAAAGATCACAGGATACAAGCTATGATGTGGGATATAAAATGTACCCTAGGTTTTGGAGGTGACTGAAGAGGTAGGGCCCACACTATGGTGGGGATACACCGTCTTAACCTCCATTAGCCAGTCTCACATAAAGAAAGAAAATAAAGGAATAGCAATAGATATAGAAATAGAAAATAGAAATTGGGAGAGCAAGATGTGGCTGCTGAAGCCCACAACGTCCCACATCCATATCACCCTTCACTGCCTGCAGGGAGTTATGGGAAGGTGACTGATTTCCAAAGTAAAGAAGAAAATAATGAATTGAAAAATAAATATAAGGTAAGAATAAGAAAAAGAAACAAACAATCTGTAACAGTTTCATCAACTGACATTCACACCTCAACTCACTCAACAATAACTTCATGTCTGAAAAGTACATTGCTGGTATTTACACTTCATAATGATCCACAATGACTCTACCATTGCACTTTACAGCTCACAATGGTTAACACTAACTTCTAAACATTTTTCGTTGTTATCCGCTAGAAATGTTCAGTATATACTTTTTACCTGAGTGAAACATTAGCTAAATAGGCGACTAATTCATTTTCTCAGGTAGTTATTATTGATCACGCATGCGTTGATCATAATCGATCAAGTCTACTAAACAGGAGCCATTTTTGAATAAATCAGCGCCATCTTCAGGCAGACTGTGAGTGTCATATTTCTTGTTATCATTAACCAATAAACTCCATAATTCCTCCATAGCCTATTTGTATTGATTCAGGAAAGTTACGGTTTGATGAGACAACAGAAAGTCTCATTCATTTATTACCCTGTTTTTTTTACGATTTCCAAATCCCATGTGCACAGCTGACACTTTATGCACCTGGCAGTTTTCTAGCAGAATTACAACAGCTTTTAGTGTCTTCATCATATCCTACTGTTGGTGGTAAGGGCTTCTTTTAGAACACCCTGTCATGGTATTGTTTCTCAGAAGACAACATGCAACAATAAATAAGAGATTCATCAGTTCACATCCATGTAATATATCTTAACCTGCAACCATTATATGACTTTCACCATGGAATTCAATCTTGCGAAATCATCTAAACTTATATTCTTAGTTAATGGGAAGTTTTAGTTTGCGATACAAATGAACTTAGATTAGCCAGAACGAGTCTTGTTTTGTCTTGGAATTTCGCACAAAGCTATTCGAGGGCTATCTGTGCTAGCCGTCCCGAATTTAGCTGTGTCAGACTAGAGGGAAGGCAGCTAGTCATCACCACCCACCGCCTACTCTCAGGCTACTCTTTTACTAACGAAAAGTGGGATTGACGTTCACATTATAACGCCCCCACGGCTGGGAGGGCGAGCATGTTTTGGCGCGACTTGGGCGCGAACCGGCGACCCTCAGATTACGAAGTGCACGCCTTAACATCTAGGCCATGCCAGGCCCGAGGGCATTGTCACCAAAATGTGTTATAGTTGTTACAATGTAAACATATTGTCATCATTCATTATATCAAAACCTATTCATAAAATACTCATTCTAAGAAGAACATACATTGACATTCGCAGGCAGTAAGAGCGTGGAACATGCCACAACTGTAACCAAGTCTAACCAATAACAAAACTTTAATTAATAAACACTGCAATATCTCCGTAATGAGCCATATCTGTCCGTTGATATTGTTTTGTGTTGGACAGGACTGGACAGCATAGCTGGCATATCTGCAGATGAAGAAACAAGACAATCGGTTTTACCAGTTCATGATTTTTTACACATGCGCATTAGAATAAGATGATTTTCTTAGCAATCACATAAGGTGTTACATTGTCATTGACTGTCCAATATTTTTCGTCACTATATCGCAGGTAGATGATGAAAAATATTAACATACCATTGCCAGTATAACTTACCAATTGTGCTTATGGTGTTAAGTTTCTGTGGCGACGGTGAAACTATGCCAGTAGATGTATTTGTTTGTTAAGGACTAACAATGTAATAAAAAAACTACTTATTTGTTTCTTTGGAGCAACTCCCGAATATTTTATTTTTCGTTTCTCTCTTGCTAGTGAAGAAACTATGGTTGAGCTATTCGACCATAAGTGAAGCGGCACGTGTACAGATGAATAGGAAAAAGATCTTTATTGATGTTTGAAATGTATCGTCACTTCTGATAAAGAAAGGCCACACAATGTTCAGGTTATCTTTAAGCTTTTCCAAATGATTTTAGATTAACGTTCTCTTTATCTCAGAGACTTTCATGACACTTGAATTGAACTTGTTGACTTACGGTCTAACGCATCAATTGTAACAAACTGAATGTTGCTACACGTTTTTTTTTCAATACTTCCAAGTATTCCACTATCTGATCATTCTTTGTAGAACGATATAAACTATATCACAACCTTTTGTAACACAATTTCAAACTTTCATTCTTAAAAAGACTTATGTTTCTTTATGAGGTCTTTCTCCAATAATGCATTTGTCGTTTTAGTTCTGTTTTACGTCAAATTTGTATGGCAGTAAAACAAACTCGAACCGTAATAACTTTATTATTTATATTTTGATATTTATTTCTTGTCACTGTTACGTCTACGTCTCATACGTCTATTACTTAATTTGCTATTATCATATTCACTTTGACCTCGATCTGGCAGAGCGTGTACTACAAATTATCATTGTTTAAGTATTGGCTTACCAACTATAGCCAGGTGGCAACTAGCACTACTAATAATACACAAACATACATTTTGTTTGTCTCTTTTGGATATATGTGAAAACTACACGAGAGACATCTGTGCTTTCAATTTTGAGTTGTTAGATTCAAAAACACAACAACAACAAAAACCAGCAACCGCTGGAAACTCTTGGATTTATCTAATCGAATAATGAAATTTAAATGTTACTCCTATAACACATCCATAGCTTCAAAATACGATGCTTCGATAACGGGACACAAACCAATAACTCTTTGCTCGATAGTCCCTTATATATATGTAATGTGGAAACGTAGCTACAGTCATTATATTATTACCGTACCTGTGAAACTAAACAATAGATAGTAATGGTGCTAATCAAATGTGTTTGTAACTACAATGTGTATTTATGGAAAAATAAATTGTGAATATACCATTATAAAATTCAGTGATCTGTTGTCTAAGTCTGATGTGTAAAATTGGGTCACATTTACTACTATGGAATCAATATTAATTTCTTTATAAAGTATGGTTAAGTAGCTTGTTGTAATGGTTTCACATCTAATAAACTTTCTTACAATTTAATTGATAGTTTCAGTATATATAATTTTCATCACTTACTCACCACTTTGTCCCCCCCTAGTGGGGCTAAGGTAAGCTTACGTACTTGAAATAACCTGCAGATTGTTAACTCATTCTACAACAAGATCGTATTCTGTGTCGTATAGCTTTAGTTACCATGAAAGTTTATGGTTTAGTTAAATTTCTGAAGTTCAGGATTAAACTTGTCTATTTTATGCTCTTTGCTAAAGATAATTTTACACTACATAGAATGTATAGAAAATTATATAAATATCAAGACATTTCTTTAACACTATTTGAATGGTGACTGCTTTACTCGGGTTATAGAAATATTCGCCAAATAATTAACATTTTTTTATTATTTTATTGTTTTATCTATAATTTTCTTGAGTGGTAACCGATTTTTCTCTCTTCTGTGTCTTTTTTTCGAAACGAGTTTATAGTTTCAAATGTTTACAAAATTCTTTCGTAATAACGATATTTTAAAGTAGTTAATGTGTATGGTTCAAACTGGTAATTGTAACTATAAATCTATCCACATAGCAGCATTCAAATATACTAGGGTTCTGTGCACTGTTAACGTGCCTGAGACTTGTGGCTCCAAAATCGCCAAAGAAAGAAAAATAGCTTCAAGAGCTGGCGGTAGGTGGTGTTGACTAGCTGTCTTCCTTTTGCGCTGCCACCTGCAGATTCACACCTCTAAAAATCGGGTTTCGATATCTGTGGTGGGCATAGCTTTGTGCTGAATTCTAAAAGCACGACCTTCTGAGTTCTAATTTACTGGACAAAATTATAGATGGATGATTTACGTTGAAAAACGTAAAGAAGAGAAATCACGTTCATTGTATAGAGCTTGTTATAGAAACAAGTGTTCGTGATTTTGCTTAAATTTTTTACCAGTTTCTATGCAGCTTTGGGAAGTATACAAGTAACAAATATAAAATGAAAAATGTAATCGCTACTAGTAAATATTTCACAAGTGTGTTAAGGCGTTCGACTCGTAATCCGAGGGTCGCGGGTTCGAATCCCGGTCGCATTAAACATGCTCGCCCTTTCAACCGTGGGGGCGTTATAATGTTACGGTCAATCCCACTATTCGTTGGTAAAAGAGTAGCCCAAGAGTTGGCAGTGGGTGGCGATGACTAGCTGCCTTCCCTCTAGTCTTACACTGCTAAATTAGGGATGGCTAGCGCAGATAGTCCTCTAGTAGCTTTGCGCGAAATAAAAAAAAACACAACAAAATAATATTTCACAATCGGTATTAGAAGATTTCAAGCAACAAAACAGTGAATATTGCACGAATGAAATACATTTGTTATAATAAACGAGTTATTTAGTGTTACATTATCGGTAAGTGTCTGTAACATTGTTGGTCCATATCCAGCTGAAAAGATATAAAATTATATTTAAACGGTAAGGAAAACTTATGGTTATGACTTCGAAATATACTCATCACTATATCCCAACTCATAATCGATTAGATAAAGAATAGCTAATCTTATATTCCAGGATTTGTTTATAACGATAGTATCAAGTTGTGCTTTTGTTGATTCTGTTAATTAATTAAACAAGTGAATTTTCTTAAGCAGCAGTAAACATCTAATATATATATATATATATATATACTGCAGCGAAGTTTATGTTCGAAAATATATACGAAACATTGAATGTTAATAAGAAAGCATTATGAAAGCTACATATAACGTTACAGCGTATGGAATCAACACTTAAATAGCCTAATTTAGGCTTAATATCGTATTGATTACCATAGATATTTTAAACTAATAATGAGGCAGGTTTTAATGGAATATCCTCATTTATTATCCAATTAGGTTTAATTTTATTAAATAAAGAGGACATAATATATAAACCTCTGCATATAATAAAATAAACACCTGCCTCAAGCTAGTAGGACAGTTTACATAAAATTAAAATAAAACTTCTATATACATAAATTCTGCTTAGCTTTATTCGTATTACACTATCCTACAAGTCAAAATATAGCAGACAGTATTCAAACATTGACGCCTTCAAGTGACTGTCGACCCTCTCGGCTGAATCGAAGCGGAAGAATCACTCTTTAGGCCCGGGTTACAAACTAAGGCTCATTCTGAAACACTAATAGAACCTTTTAAGATGGTTTTTGAATCTGGTCCAGCAACTCCAATATATTACACTTTTTTTCTTATTATCCTGAAAGTACACTTTCTAGCACAAAGTGCACGTTCCATTCAGTTCAGTTTTCCACAAGAAATAGCTTCCATAAAAACCGAATCTATAATAAATTTTACTCAAACATAGGTCATTGGTTAAAGTTCACACTAATACATTATTGATACTAATGATTCACATTGGGAACCTTAATGTATTATTATAGCTTTCATCCTCTCAAATTATCCATTTTATTTGAAACCTATCATTATGGGCGGTGGTTCACGAACTGAGTAAGGAGTTGAGTCATTATTGTTCTAGGTGAACTAGGGATATCAGTGACATAAACTGACAATTTGATGTTTATCTTATTGTGTGTGTTATCCAGATGCTATTGTGGACCCGTAAACAACAAGGACATGGACATATAAAGAACTTTAAGTGAAATTTAATATACCTTAACAATTAAGATATGATGTCTTACTGCTATTGTTACAAACATTTAGAAGCAGACGTGTCTTTTGTGATATTATAATTCAAACAAGCGAAATAACCTTGACCCAGTTTAGTATTCCTCACCCATTGCACGTGCTTTCAAAGCTCAATAAAATGGAAACAAGTGTCGAAAACTCTGAGTAACAAAAACCTGACAAAATAACGGGTTACAAAATCACACACGTAGAGAAAACAAGACATTATTTAGAGTGATGTAACATTTCTTAAAATTACAGCGATACTTACAGAAAGTAAAAAGGGGGCATAATTTACCTATTCAAGCAGAATACGTAGGGATTAGGCGTGAGTATCCAGGAGTATCAAAGACTTTTACTTAACGTGTTCTGAAAAGCAAATTTCCTCAGAAAAGTAACTGTCATAAGGACACCCGTAGCGTACTATTCATCAACCTAATCTGTACACTCATACACTTCGTTTCAACTTCGTAAAGCGTATATTTCGAAAATTCTCTCAAAACTACGTAAAGTTATATGCTTTAATTCTGGTCGATCATTTCAAAATTAGAGAAAACATACAATGAGCAGAACTCGCCGCCAACGCTTGGGTTACTCTAATGAAATAATGGACAAAATGCTTGTAGTGTAATACGCTAACCGTTAGGTCATTTTTATAGCAGTCAATGCTTGCTTCAAGTTCTACTAAATTCTACTATCGTTCATTTGACTGTTGACAGATGACTGTTGATAAAAGACTGCCGGTGCATTTTACTACCGACAAAGACATACCATAATAATCATTCCATTTTAAGGGTTGTGGTGAATATTGATATGATATTCTCGGAATATCATGAAAGCAACTATTATCTTGTCAAAAACCTTGAACAAGAAAATTACATCATGAAATTGATACCCTTACAAACGTATATAATAATAGTGTACGTAAATAACAATAGTGTACGTAAATAATAATAGTGTACGTAAATAATTAATAGTTTACATAAATAATAATAGTGTGCGTAAATAACAATAGTGTACGTAAATAATAATAGTTTACGTAAATAATAATAGTGTATGTAAATAATAATAGTGTACGTAAATAATAATGGTGTACGAAAATAATAATAGTGTACGAAAATAATAATAATGTACGAAAATAATAAGTGTAGGTAAATAATAATAGTGTACTTAAATAATAAGTGTATGTAAATAATAATAGTGTACGTAAATAATAACAGTGTACGTAAATAATAATAAGTGTATGTAAATAATAACAGTGTACGTAAATAATAATAAGTGTACGTAAATAATAATGGTGTACGTAAATAATAATAGTGTACGAAAATAATAAGTGTAGGTAAATAATAATAGTGTACGTAAATAATAATAGAATAGTGTAGGTAAATAATAAGTGAACGTAAATAATAATAGTGTACTTACTTGTAATAGATCGATACATTTGTTTTTCCAACAGTATTACTCAGTTACCTTATTTGTTTAATTATATAAACTCGTTCGTTGTACAAGAAAGTGTTTTGTTTTCAGAACATAATTATTTGCACCGGCAGTCATTTATTATGATACAGAAATATCGTGACACCTGTTACACCTGTTACACATGTTGGTCCAGGTAGAGGTTGTAATGTCAGTTTATCTTGCATTGTTGGAAGGTGAACGTGAAAGAAGAAAACACAGCAGTAAGTCTATGGGCCTATAACGTTAAAATCGGGTTTCGATACCCGTGCTGAGAATAACATTGTGAAGCTTTGTGCTCAGCTTCAAACAAACAAAGTGAAGAAAAATAGATAATTGTGACTTGTAACTTTCTAAAGGTTCCGGAGATGAAACCGATGGCATAAAGTTGAGAAATTAGATAATTTTGGTGGCTTGTTTTTTAGGTAAGCACAGAGCTATAAAAGCAGATATTTGTAGTTTGTCCACTACCGGTAGTGATACTCACTATCTAGTGTTTCAAGCCTGTAGACATACTGTCCTCTGAATAGTTTAATAATATTTTTAATGCTAATTTCTACTACCTAGAATGATAATTTCAGACCTTACTTGACTGTGTTATCACCTTATAACTGATGGCTTTTATGAAGTGAAATTATTGATACCATATGACAAACCTATTTGTGAATTGAAATAAACTATAAATTGTATTATGTTTTACGTAGTTTTATGAGATATGGACATTTAAATTTTCTTAAAATTAAATATGTCGCTCCAACTTTTGGTTAAAGACAAGATAAATAATCCTTATTAAAACTTACTGAGAAATTGATTATTCATATAAAACGACTTTTTAATATATCATTTTTGAAACTATCTTAACTTGAACAGTTTATTTCAAGGTTTATTTATATATAATATTATTTTCTTCAAGAATTATTCCGTCTACAACTTTTACAGCATAATAATAATTGCTTAATAATGAAAAAAACTTTCGATTTATTTACTAACTTGAATACTTGTTTCTATTATTGTAAATGGTTAACCTAAATGTGTCATTTAAATCTTATATAGTTGACTGCAAAAAAGTTATATTTTATGTTTATGGCAATAATTATGATCTAATTGATGGAAGGATCAAACTATGTGATCAAATTGATGGAATGAGTGTCTGATCAAACTATATGTGATCAAATTGATAGAATGTGTGTTTGATCAAACTATGTGATCAAATTGATGGAATGAGTGTCTGATCAAACTATGTGATCAAATTGATGTAATGTGTGTCTGATCAAATTATGTGATCAAATTGATGGAATGTGTGTTTGATCAAACTGTGTGATCAAATTGATGGAATAAGTGTCTGATCAAATTCACCTTCTTGTTACCAAAAAAAAAACAGTAGTTGGAAATTGTCAAATTCATTTTATGCCATAGGTTAAACATGTATATAGATGTCAATTTTACAACTTTTAAGTATTTTTAAAACAAATTTAGGATTCAGAGGAGTTTTTCTTTAAATTTTAAAACTTTGATCAGTTCTAACTCATCGAAACACACTTGTCACTGAACATTAACTTAGTACTAGTCTGATCCGCTGATTGTTATTAAGGCTTTGCTTGTATTTCAAGTAGCATCCTGCCTTTTTAAAACACATAATTTGTTTGTTTGATGTTAACTGCAAATCTACACAGTAAACCGTCTTTACTCTGTCTATCGAGGGCATCGAAACCCGAACATAGAATTATAAGCGTTTAGACTTATCACTAAACCATTGGAGGAGAGGAAACAGCTTAACTTGAAACTCTATTTATCTGATTTCATGACTGAAACGTTTAAAAACCTGAGGAGGAAAACGTCTGAAAAATGATCAAAATATGTTTATCTTTGCCTCTTTTTCATCACATGTCGGTGTTCGACTTGTTAACTTATCCAGTTAAACAATACAGATAGTTAAAGTGGAAAAGTGGACACAAACATGTGAAGGAGTATATTACTGAAGTTGATTATTGTTATAATACAAATTGTAAGTTGTTATAAAGTGTTTGTTCTTAATAAAAGGAGAAAATGTTACCTTGATTATCTTTTAAACGAGTGTAACGTCTCTCTTAAACATGTTTACATGTGCTAACTGATGCTTTTACACATGTTTACATATAATGGATGGCTCTCTTATACATGTTTACATGTGGGAAATGATTCACTCACATTTGTTTACATGTTGTAAATAATCCTCTGTGTGTTGGTATACGGTAAATGATCATGCTACACATGTGTATATGTGGTAAATAATCCTTGTACAAAATGTTTATCTAGTTTATATGAAGTTATGCATATCTATAAATATTAATGAACGTCAAACAAATTTTAAAATAAACTTCGTTTTCGACTCAAGAAATAAGGATAATTCTTTATAAACTATGATATGACACGACTACTAATAACACTTCGGGCTAATACATTTTGGGTTCAAAATATCTAGACATTCATTATGCTTCTACTGAATTAGTTGTTTTCAGGGAAGAGACATTTATAGAAATAACATGAAATATTCAAGCAAATTCAAATTTGACTAATTTGCTACTAATGTTTTTACTTTGCATTTTAGTTTTGGAAAGGACAAAAACAGCAACTAAAGTCTTTCAGCCGTGGGGGCGTTATAATGTAGGTCAATCCCACTATTCGTTGGTAAAAGAATAGCCCAAGAGTTGGCGGTGGGTGGTGATGACTAGCTGCTATCCCTCGAGTAGCTTTGCACGAAATTCAAAAACAAACATCGTTATTGTTGAAGGACTTAACAATGTTCCATTTGACTATAATTAGAAAAGTGTGATTTACATTATTAGAACAACTGTCTTAAAGGATAGGAAAATGATAAAGAAACAAAAATGACAATTGGGAACGATATCTGTTTCTGCTTTGTGTGCCTAAAATTAACATTTTACTTTTTAAACACTAAAATACCAGTTTTCGATTGAAATGTTTCTGATTCATCTTGAAAATTAGATTATCTGACGGAAGTTTCATATTCAACGCAAAATTTCTAAGTTTCTGAGAAAATATACCACAAGAAAATGACACATTTCATAATACTTAGCCCTAGTTTTCTATCACTACACACAGTTAAATTACTTTATTCAAAGAGTTTAAATCCAATAAGATTTTCAGAACACTTACACTGTATATAGACTAATAATGTAAAAATAACATACAACCATAAGTTTTAGTACTTAAAGCGCTAAAATCCGGGGGTAGATTCCCTGCAGAGGACGCTGCAAGCGGCTCTATGTGATTTTGATTTAAAACAAACGTATTCATTTCGACTGATATACTATAACATATCTAAACTCACAACCTTTGAAACACGAATTGAATAAATAAGCAAATTAGTAACTGGGTTGAAGAGCATTCAAAATTCATGACAAGCACCTGTAAATGATTTTAACAGTTGTTTGTTTTTTAAATTTCGCGCAAAGCTACACGCTATCCGTCCCTAATTTAGCAGTGTCAGACTAAAGGGAAGGTAGCTTAGTCGTCACTACCACCACCAACTTTTGTGCTACTCTTTTACCAATGAATAGTGGGATTAATCGTCACATTATAACGCCTATATGTTTGGTGTAACGGGGATTCAAACCCGCGACCCTCAGATTACGAGTCGGGTCTAGAAATTGGGATAAGATTACTGCATTAATTCTAAGAAATCTGGTTAAGGAAAATTGAGAAGTTAAAAAAATGATAAGACTTCTGGGACAGATAACATTCTCCCAATGGCTTTGAAGGAAGTTAAAAATCGGATATATGAGTTATTTACTATAATTTTTGTCAGTCCTTGAATAGTTGGAATTTAATTAATGTAATTCCTCCTTTTAAGGGAGATGATAAAACTATTCCAGTAATTATAGACCCATTAGTCCTACATCAGTTGTGGAAAAAAGATTTTAAAATATGTTAAAACAAGCGTTACTAAGTCATTTAACTAAGTTTTAAATTTTTTTGGATGTTCAACATGGCTTCGCTGAGGGAAAATATTTTCTTACAATTCTTTTGACTATCTTTTAAAAAGTTAATGGTTATGATTTTCAGAAAGCATTTGACACATAAAAAATCTTGTAAAATTGTTTATGAACCTGTGAAGGATAGGTTAGTTAGTTGGATGGAAGAATGGCAGGGTGGAAGAGAGCAGAACGTTGTTATAAATGGAGTTCAGTCTAACTGTATTAACATCACAAGTGGGGTACCTCAGGATTCCGTCTTAGGACTTTTGTTCCTTTTGATTTACATCAATGTCAGAGATGAAGAAATGGTCAATAAGTTATTTACATGATGTCAAGGTTTTGGGTGTTGCTAACTGTGAAGAGGATTTACATCATTTAGTGAGTTGGGCAAATATAACGGCAGATGGGTTTTAATTATGATGAAAGCAAGATAATAAACACATGTGGGTTATCATAATTTGAATTGTAGCTATAATTTTGGTGGGAATAACCAGTGTTATGAAAGAAAGTGATCTTAGTGTAATACGGTGGAGCGTCATTAAGCCGCGGACCAATGAACCGCGAAATCGCTTAAGCCGCTGTAGCAAGTCTTATCCCAAAATTTTTGATGTATTAAATCTACTACCTGGCTTTTTAAAGTTTCTCACACTCTTCTTGTCTTTATAACTTCAAGGGGAGATTTAAAAAGGATTTGCTTTAATTTGGGAAATAAATAAAATATATTACAGTAGAAATCGACCGTTAATCTACCTTATCCGCTCTCTATGTCAGCTTTATGGAGGCCGCCATTGTTACCGAATCACACCTCTCCATACATCAAAGTTAATCCGTGAAAACAGTGATCAATAATTAAAGTATTATTTTTAATTCGATAATCCGATATTTTTATAGAATTGTATAAATATTGGCCACAAACCCAATAGAAATCACTTCAGTTTCTGAATTAATAGTGAGCATATCATATTGACATGGCGGCCCGCATGTAACACGGGAAGACGAAATTTTACAGGGAAAAGCAAACCATCGCAACGCATTGGTTGTTTGTGTTAAAACGACACTTGTCAATTGTATCTGAATAGTCTATACATTAATATTATAATGATCACAAAATGGTTCGGATGAGGCTCCTCGGCGGAGCTGTTGGCGACTTCGGCTTTTCAGTCACAAAGGTTTAAGCCGCGGTTAAGCAAGTTGATCCCCCCCCACCAAATACCGCGGCTTAATGGCGCTCCACTGTAATTGATCAGACTCTAAAGATATCCAAGCAGTGTGCTGTTGCTAGTGGTAAGGCAAATAAAATTTTAGGTTGTGTTTAAATAAATGTTGAATATAAGTCTAAAGCGGTTATCATTTCATTACATAGGTGGCGTACTACATTTTGAACATTGTGTTCAGTTTTGGGCTCCTCACCTTAGAAAAAGATATTGAATTTTTGAAAATGGTTCATAGATGGGTTACTGCAACAGTGACTGGGATGGAGGGGTTGTCATATAATAATAGATTAAAATATTTTAAATCGCTTTCTCTTGGAGAAACGAAGAGTTAGAAGAGATCGGAGCGAGATGTTTATAAAGATAATATAAAAATAAAAATCAAGTAATGGCAAAACACGGTGGGAAATAGAGAAAGTGATAATGTGAGGTAATATGTAGAAAATTTCTCTACCAGTGTAGAGAAATTTAAACATGAATGATACTAACAATGAAAAGTAAGTTGAATTTGAAATTTAACCTTGGAAATTGTTGTGGAATTGAGATTTGGCATCGAAGTATGTAATAATGTAAGCTTTTTAAGTTCCCTGTTTCAATAGATATATATCGAATTATCTTTGATGTACGTTAACGTCAGCTATATTCATAGATGGCGCTACGTCTTATATATATAACCCAATAAAAAAATAAAGAATCTTACATTTTCTATAACACATCATACATGCATTGTATAAAAGGCCGTATAAACGTCTTACATGTCTCGGACAGAGCTCTAGTATTACTTGTGGTAAAATTAAATGAAAAAATGGCCATAATTATTACAATACTACATAAACTGAACTTAAGTTTCTGCTTCAACAGCCACAACAATGCTGATAAGAAGAGCCTTTGAGGTATATTAACTTCCTTCTTTGATCCGTGACCTTTCAACTTCGGTCCGTAAGACACTTCTTCAGCCAATGACTTATGCTAATTAATTATATGAAACACTGTGAAAGAACATTACGATTTCGGTGTTGAAAGCGGGTGAAAGAAAGTATCCCTTCTGCCACACTTTGGCCACTACCTCTTCCTACAAAGTCACACAGACCATTGCACAGTGTATACCTTGTTTAAAGATACAAATATTGAGTTCTCATAGCTTATAGAAGTTTTGGTAAGATTATAACGGGGAATGTAATAATATCTTATGTTATAAATAAATTGTGTGAAAGTTAGGACTTTTCTGTTGTTTATTATAGCATCAACCCACACATTTTATTTTTAAGTTCATAATCCGGACAAAGGACCTCAGCTCGTATAAATCACATAAAACTTTTCTAATTTCTCTTTATTTAATAACGTTTTCAGATTAAATACAAAACAAAACATTATTTTTCAAAAGTCTTAAAGAACAAAAGTTATTCAAAATTAGGCTTAAAAACTATTAAAGGGTGAATGATGTACAAATATGATTCGCAATTTTTACCTCTAAGCAAACACTTGAAATTATTTTATGGTTTATTTGTTTGTAATTAAGCACAAAGCTACAAAATGGGCTGTCTGTGCTCTGTCTACCACGGGTATATAAACCTGGATTCTAGAGATGTGAGTCCACAGATATCCACCTGTGCCACTAGGGTGCTTATTTCACGTCTCTTTGAAGGTTAGCGTAAACGAATGAGTTATATTATCATATTAAATTGTTATGGTGCTATGATTCATGTCTTAGAAATTTAATTTGGTAAAAAAGAAAACTCATTTTAGTAGATTAACAAGTAGTTTTGGAACTTAACTGCTTGAGTTTTGTTTTCCTTCATTTTGTGGTCGTTTTGTTTGATCCCTTTCGAATATTCATACAAAAACTGCATAGCGTACTATTCGACCCTAATTTTGATGGGAAAGACTAGAAAGAAGACAGCTAATAAATGAACTTCAACGTTTGCACTTCTAACCCTTGGTTTACTCTAATCAAATAGGAGGATTTGACTGTCACTCTTTTAGTGCATCCATGAACTGAAAGTGAGGAACGCGAGTCATTTTAATTTGTTTTTAAACAGGGGACGATTAACTGACCCCTGAGTGAACAATGAGAGACGTTAACAGTATATTACACTCGATAATAATTTTAACGGGCAGTAATAAATATCAGTTTATATTGAAACTTCACTAACTTGAATAGCGATAGATGCAAAATATTTTTTGGTATCGAAACAGCAAACACTATTCAAGACGATTTCATTAACACATGTTACGTTTTTTGCTTATTGTATTTGATAAATAACTGCAACTCATAATACACGACCCGCGTGCTCGACTTCAAACAAACATGTTCGGTAAACCCCTGCCATCTATCGGTATATTTTTAGATACTACCTTTGCAAAGCAAAAGTTAGTCTGAGTTAAATAAGCAATGTATTTTGTATGATGACGTCTATGAATTAGACGGCCAACCAATACTGAAAGACAGAAGAAACGATCATACCCTATCATAAAAACAACAACTGTAAATTATAGTGTGTTTAATATACTATATTCGTAATTTCCAACAATTAAACATACATATAATGTTTCCTCTTTCTAAGTGTGAAATTTACCCTTCTCATTTCAATTTCACATGACTCTTTACATTATCACATAATACTACAAAACTCCTTTTATTTTCACATTTGTTAAATTAAATTGCATTTTATCGGTAAATTACGTTGAGAGCTTAATTTTAATAACAGGTTATGAGTAAAACTGAGTTTAATTTTTACTAAACTATGGCATAAAACTTCCATAAAACTATCTACTGAAGATTAAGTATTTGTAAGCCAGTTGAGGACTTACAAGATATCGTACATTTTGTAAAGACCAAATGACACCAAAGAACTGGAAATCACAGACAGCTTTTGGATGTGCTCAGAAGGTTTCATCAGGGCTCGGCATGGCCAAGCTTGTTAAGGCGTGCGACTCGTAATCTGAGGGTCGCGGATTCGCATCCCCGTCGCGCCAAACATGCTCCCCCTCCCAGCCGTGGGGTCGTTATAATGTGACGGTCAATCCCACTATTCGTTGGTAAAAGAGTAGCTCAAGAGTTGGCGGTGGGTGGTGATGACTAGCTGCCTTCCCTCTAGTCTTACACTGCTAAATTAGAGACGGCTAGCACAGATAGCCCTCGAGTAGCTTTGTGCGAAATTCAAAAACAAAACAACCAAACAGGTTTCATCAGAATACGTAACATACGTAACTTTAATTTGTTTAGAATAAAACGAACTAATTATATCTTACCATATTGACAGTAATGTAACAGACATTAATTAATAAATAATTGCACCTATATTGTTTTATAACATTTTTTTTTGGGGGGGGGGTGATATTAACCTCCTTATCCGATAGGTTACGTTCTGTATCGTGAACACTGACATCTTATTGTTTCATAAATATGGAGTTTATCGTAATTAGACTATAACGTTAACATTCTCACACTGGAAGAAATGTGAGATTATGATGAGATGTTACTTCTGTAAGTCATTTATCGAAGTTGTTTAATGATAAAAAATGAGGACAATGGTATACTGACTGTCTACACTTGTTACTAACATGAGAAGAGATGTGAGTACTTTATATATACCAATTGACTAATTGCAATGAAGCTAGAAACGTTCACAACTGCTAGAAATTTACAAATGTCTAAATGGTATAAAAATGTTCTTGTCACCTTCACTATTTTTACTACATTAAAACTATTAAGCACAAAAAATAAAAACCTTTAAGCCAGCCATTATCGTTCCAATAACTGTTGAGAGTGAATTGATAGCCATTAGCAAGTGAATTTTCAACTGTTAAGCTTTATCCAAAATTCACTTAAACTTACTGCCTCCACACCATTCGAATAGAACTCGTTTTAAAGACCAAACATTCTGTTAGAACAATAAAACTCTTAGTTGAAGATGGCTCATATTAAATGTTTATATTTGTGTCCTACCATTATCACTATTAACAAAAAATGATGCATCAACACCGTAAATTTCCTTTGAAATCTTATACGTCTCAATCAGGTCTTCTTACGTCTTCTTCCAAGAGAAAACAACTTGAGAGATTTCAATCTCTTCTTGTATGACAACCCTTCAGGCCCAGTCATCGTTCTGGTAACCCTTTTCTCAACTGTTACCAATTACATTTTGACCTCTTTGGACTTTTATTCAATATTCTAAAGACTCAACCTAAAATCTTATTTGCAATACTGCTGCCATTATTAACCTGTTTTGGTGGTTTTAGAGATTGTTACAGTTATTTCCATTCAAATTATACTTATAATTTAAATTACCATAACATACATGTATCATCTTGAGTTTTATTATAATGAAAACAACCCATCTGTCACTTATTTGCCAACTAACTAAATCATCTAAATTGTTCTATAAAGTATCAGCATCCTCTTCACAGTAAAAAACACTCAAGATCTTAGATGTTACTGACTTGTTACTTATTATTGTTAAATTCACCAATTGAAACATTTCAATGTTATCGACACAGGATTTTTACATGTTTCTAAATCCACTAAATGAAACGTTTAGATGTTACTGACGTCGACTTGTTACTTATTATTGTTAAATTCACCAAATGAAACATTTCAATGTTATCGACACAGGATTTTTACATATTTCTAAATCCACTAAATGAAACGTTTAGATGCTACTGACGTCGACTTGTTAGATATTATTCATGAGTCCATTAATTTGTTTGTTTGTTTTGAATTTCGCGCAAAGCTACTCGAGGGCTATCTGCGTTAGCCGTCCTTAATTTGGCAGTGTTAGACTAGAGGGAAGGTAGCTAGTCATCACCACCCATCGCCAATTCTTGGGCTACTCTTTTTCCAACGAATAGTGGGATTGACCATAACATTTTAACGCTTCTCCCGGCTGAAAGGATAGCATTTCTGGTGTTAGAGGGATTCGAGCCTTCGACCCTCAGATTACGAGTCCAACGCCTTAACCCACCTGGCCATGCTGGACCTAAGTCTTTTAATTAAAACATTGAAATTTTGGAAGTTCTTTTATTTTAAATGGGAGAACTTACACGATATACCTGATTATGTGGCCATACTTTTAAAGATACTTATAAATAATAACTCTAGAACACCGTTTGTGTCATCAGAGAGGAATTTATATGGTGTGGATAAAATTACTGAACATTTGTTTGTTTTTGGAATTTCGCACAAAGCTACTCGAGGGCTATCTGTGCTAGCCGTCCCTAATTTAGCAGTGTAAGACTAGAGGGAAGGCAGCTAGTCATCACCACCCACCGCCAACTCTTGGGCTACTCTTTTACCAACGAATAGTGGGATTGACCGTAACATTATAACACTTTGCCCTCCCGGCTAAAAGGGTGAGCATATTTGGAGTGATGGGGATTCGACCCTGCGATCATAAGATTACGACTCGAGAACCATAACCTCCTGGCCATGCTGGGTCACCAGAGAAACAGAAAAATGACCCTATTCTGGCAGACATTTTGTGTCATAAGTTGAGTTATTATGGTGCCGGGCCACCAGAGAAACAGAAAAATGACTCTATTCTGAGAGACATTTTGTGTCATAAGTTGAATTATTATGGTAGCTCAGAATTAATCCTTTCCCAATACCGAATCCATTCTGTCGATGTGATAACAAACATCGTTGAATCCATTCTGTCCATGTGATAACAAACATCGTTGAATCCATTCTGTCCATGTGATAACAAACATCGTTGATGTGATAACAAACATCCCATTCTGTCCATGTGATAACAAACATCGTTGAATCCATTCTGTCCATGTGATAACAAACATCGTTGAATCCATTCTGTCCATGTGATAACAAACATCGTTGAATCCATTCTGTCCATGTGATAACAAACATCGTTGAATCCATTCTGTCTATGTGATAATGTGAAACATCATCGTTGAATCCATTCTGTCCATGTGATAAACAAACATTCTTGAATCCATTCGTTGAATCCATTCTGATAACAAACATCGTTGAATCCATTCTGTCCATTTGATAACACACATACGGACGTCATGAACTAGATTCTGAATAATGTTAAATACTGACACATTTAAATAGAATATCATGAAGATGTTACATTAATGTGGTGTACAGGGAATGAAATTCACCTTAAAACTCACTATGTACGATCATGATATCGGTTGATGAACTGCTTACAAACTGTGGTCTGCCAGGGATAGTGAACACGAGTAGTCATCTCGAGATAAACTGCTTACAAACTGTGGTATGTCAGGGATAGTGAACACAACTGGTCATCTCGAGAAAAGATACACAAATTAGAAATAAATGAAACTGGATTTATCCTATGTTGAATTGTGTTGAATCAAAAATGAGAAAATCGTAGGTTAGACTCACTTGTGAATTGCCTTATAACGCCTTGGGCACGCCCTTTTTACTTCTCGCGAGAGAAATTAGTCTTGCAGAAATATACTATTATAATTCAAGATATTAAACTGTATAATAATATTCCAGAGTGTTTCGTTTTGCCCAAACAGACTTTAAGTGTTTATGTTGTTGTGTCGGTTGTTGTCAAATCTCGGCATATTTCCTTGAGGTTTCAGTTTATTATCGATTGACAAATATGTTTAGAATTATTTTCTGTTGATATTTTACAAAGTAAGTCATCTTATTTCAGAGTAAGACTTACCACCTTGACAAAGAAAATGACGAATTTTAGGTCTGTCGCTGACAGAGACACCTAATGTTTTAGGTCTATCGCTGACAGAGACACCTGATGTTTAAAAACGAGAGTATGTTATTGACAATATTGTCAGCACACATACTTGTTTGAACTTCTTGTAAAAGAACTTCGTATTTATGTTCCATTCTGAAAGTTCATTCTCGAAGGTGACGGGAAAAACTTTGAATCAATATCGATTATAACGTTGTATGATATTTATTTACTATTTTATAAACCTAATTAGTTGTTATTTTTTTAATTCGTAAAGTTCCTTACAGTACGAGGCTTGGTCAGGAGGTAAGGGGAACTGGAATTGTAATATAAGGGTCGCAGATTCGAATCCCTCTGACACCATATTAAATGAACCATGAACCTTCGTGGAAGGTTAGTACATATTAAATGAACCATGAACCCTTGTGGGAGGTTCGTACATATTAAATGGTCTATGAACCCTTGTGGGAACTTACTACATATTAAACGGACTATAAACCCTTGTGGAAACTTACTACATATTAAATGAACCATGAACCCTTGTGGGAACTTACTACACATTAAATGAACCATGAACCCTTGTGGGAACTTACTACACATTAAATGAACCATGAACCCTTGTGGGAACTTACTACACATTAAATGAACCATGAACCCTTGTAAGAGGTTC
The DNA here is from genome assembly GCF_004210375.1 of Tachypleus tridentatus. Lineage (NCBI taxonomy): Eukaryota > Metazoa > Arthropoda > Merostomata > Xiphosura > Limulidae > Tachypleus > Tachypleus tridentatus. The sequence continues at coordinate 46,763,038 of NC_134828.1, read as the reverse complement.
GTACATATTAAACGGACTATAAACCCGTGTGGGAACTTACTACATATTAAATGAACCATGAATCATTGTGATAGAGTACGTACATCTCTACTATAAACATTTCTGCTGAATCACTTCTCATATTAAGTGAAATATGCTCAATGTCCAATATTAAGCCCCCACGTGGTTGTCAGAACACAGATAGACCATTATGCAGTTTTATACTTAATTTCAAACAAACAAACTGTACGAAGTTCTGTAGCTTCATTCTCTTTGATGCCAGATTATTTGGTAATAAGCCCTATAGGACTGACTTTCTTTGATGCAATATTTGGTATTAAGCACAATAGGTTTACATTCTTTTTGATGTAAAATTCGGCATTAAACCCGGCATTTTCGGTATGAAGTCCGGTAGTTTTGATTCTTTTTTATGTAATGTTTGGTATTAAACCCAATAGGTTTAAGTGTTTTTATGTAATGTTTGGTATTAAACCCAATAAGTTTAAATCCTTTTTATGTAATGTTCCGAAATAAACACAATAGATTTGATTCGTTTTGATGTAATGTGTCGTATTAAACCCAATATGTTTGATTCTCTTTGGTGCAATTTTTCGACTCGGATTACGAGTCGCACGCCTTAACACGCTTGGCCATGCCGGGCCCAAGAACAAAGTGTGATGGGGGATGCGAACCCGCAACCCTCGGCTTAGGAGTCGAATACCCAAACCTGGTTAAAAAGATGACTTCCCTCTAGTTTATCACTTTACAGTTGGGGATTGCAAGAGTAGATATTCCTGGAGTATCTTTGAAAGAAATGAAATGTAAGAACTAACCACAACAACAAACAACTTAATATCTTGTGTTTTATAAAATTGAGTAACAATTTCAAAATATCCTTTAATAAACAACTTGTTTTTTTTTTTTTTGTATTACCCTCATTTAAACGTGTTGATTTTGGTTTCATCATTGTTTAAAAGTTTTGCAGGGTTTTGTTTAATTTTCGTCAAATAATTGTTTTCCCATAAACTTTGTTAATGACTTTTTCTATCTTTTGGGTTTTATTATCTTTGAATTTTTTGGAATTACCGTGTTTTTAATATAATTTGTTTCCGACCCGATGTTGGAAATACATGTTTTAATAAATGTAAATATGTAGATACTATCTCTAGGACTAGCCATTAAAAATGACATAAAATGCAGAAGTTCCATTATGCCTTTATTCTATGATGAATTTTCTTAATGAACACATACATAATCAAATGAAACTTGACTATATTTCCACTTATCCAATCAGTTACTATTTGTGGCTGGCATCTGGAATTATAAGGCGCCTCATCTGACGCTTTATGATAAGGACAAATACAATTAGTAGACAAATACAGTTAGTTGGCGTATAAAGTGGCTGAACCCTGATGTAATTATAAAGAGAGAGTGAGGAGGAAGGAAATCAGCTCGGGGTTTGAAAGAACTATTTTATATCTTTACAAACACTTCTTTAGATAAATGTATCCTTATTCGTCTTGAATCACCAGTCGTTGAGGATCATAATGTAATTGTACAATTTCTCTTTTGAGTGGTCATCCAATAATTGAATATTGATTTTCTAAATGAAATTGCTTTGCTCTATATACTTTTGAAGATGTTTCGAATGTTACGAAGATCCTAAACTCGATCTCTTCTATAACAGCATAGCTTTAATTCCTAAAACCAGACTGTTCTTGTGTAAAAATAATAAAATAAATCAAACTAGACATTAAAGTTTTTACTTGCACAGTAATTTATTTGTAAAATTTAAAAAATATATAAGTTAAATTTTTGTAATAATTCTACATGGTTCGGTGGAAACAACTCCACAATTTTCCAGATGATGAAGTAAATATAAAGCTTCTCATCAACATGAGGCCCCAGCATGGCCAGGTGGTTAAGGCGCTTGAGACGTACTCCGAGGGTTGCGGGTTCGAATCCCTGTCACACCAAACATGCTCGCCTTTCAGCTGTGGGATAGTTATAATGTGACGGTCAATTCCATTATTCGTTGGTAAAAGAGTAGCCCAAAAGTTGGCGGTGGTTGGCAATGACTAGATGCCTTCCCTCTAGTCTTACATTGCTAAATTAGGGACGGCTAGCGCAGATAGCTCTCGTGTAACTTTGCGTGAAATTCGAAAACAAATAAACAATCATCAACCGATGCATTTATGTAATTAACATATTTTTACAATGGTGCCATTCACAAAAACAAGCCTCCCAGTGGCTGAGCGGTATGTCTGCGGACTTACAACGCTAAAGTCCGGGTTTCGATGCCCGTGGTGGGCAGAGCACATTGTGTAGCTATGTGCTTAATTCAAAACAACTACAACAACGATTTCAAAAAAATTACTTCCATGACTCCATGGCCTAAATCTTTGTTTATATTAATTCTATTTTTAACAATTTCTAATGATTGTCATATATTTAGTTCAACTGTTTCGGTTACTTGTTTAAATACTTTTACAATATTTCAGTCAATAACATGTGTAGTGTACGAGTAATCGAGAAAGTTTGTTCCTGAATCCAAGAGACTGTGGATTGTTGGACGAAATGTTTGTATAGTAATACAACGTAGAGAAGGTTATATGTAAAAAGCGGTTGGTATGGGTAGAGAACAAGAGTTGGCGGTGGGTGGTGATGACTAGCTGTCTTCTCTCTAGTCTTACACTGCTAAATTAGGGACGGCTGGGGCAGATAGCCCTCGAGTAGCCTTGCGCGAAATTCAAAAAACAAACAAATAAACAATGGATAGAGAAAGCACTATGCAGAGGAGCGAACAACGTTTCGACCTTCTTTGGTCATCGCCAGGTTCACAAAGAAAGAAAGAGGTAACTGACCGATAGCTGATCACATGTTTGAAGGGGGTTATGCAACTGAGTGTAGAAATGTGGAGGGCGTACTTAGAAGGTTTGATTGTATTATATTATATTATTGATATAGTTATAAAGGTGTTTCTTTGTATTGGTTAATTTTGGGCTGGAGTTGTTGTATAAGTAAAGCTTTTTCAATTTTAAGTTTGTTTATTTATTTAGTATTTGGGTGTTTTTTATGGTTATGTTGTGTTTATTTGATTTGCAGTGTTCGAAAACTTTTGAAAGTGACTTTTTGTGTTTTTTTTTAAATATATATTTTTCTCTGCAAATGGGTTGTGTCGTCATCACGAATTAAAGTAGAGAAGGGTTGTCGCTATTGCTTTGTTGGCAACTGTGAACCAAAGATATTTCGTTAGACCAACCCCCCGCTAGTACAGCGGTATGTCTCCGGATTTACAACGCTAAAATCAGGGGTTCGATTCCCCTCGGTGGGCTGAGCAGATAGCCTTTGTGGCTTTCCTAAAAGAAAACCACACACCCTCGTTAGACCAATTCTTCATATTCAACTTCAAGGACTCGATGTTTTGTTTTGAAACATTTAATAAAACTTTCAAAATATATAAACGTTTGGGTTGAGAAAATTGTAAAGGACCGAACAACATTTCGGTCATCGTCAGGTTCACAAACCTACATAAAACTTTTTTCAACCAAAACCAGCCGTTTTTACATATATATTTTTCCCTACAACTGGGTTTTCTCGTCATCACTGATTACAACTTCCAAAATGTTATTTCAATGTTGATAAACTTTTCCAAGAGTAAGACTATTTTTACTGAGGACAGTTATTTGTCAACCTTGAACTGCACTGTGTGAATGGTTTTCAACATCCTCATAACATCTATGATGCTTTGCGAGCCTATTAAAAACAATAATAAATGATCTTCAACTATATCTTACGACTTTCCTTATATTAGGCGTAACCACGATCTAAAACAAAGAAATTGCGTCTAGTAGGATGAATAAAGTTTATTTTTTATTGTTATTATTGTTTGTACATTGACCTCTTTTGATTAGGGATTAATGTTTCTGGTTAACCCCCCTTTGTAACCGGTTTAACTGAAAAACAAGCCCCTAAAGCTTGTATTGCTTGTAAAACTTACGCCATCTAAAGTCTAGGATAACCATGACTTCCACATAATTTCTGTCGGTTGGTATTGACTTTAGTGTAACTTTCACCGGCCTTCTCGAAATCAATGATTTTAGAGGAGGTTATGATCTTCACACATGTTGGAGAAAAACTCGTTTAAGAACACAGCTTTCTTTATAAAAGGTAAACACAAAACATTCATTGTTCTAACACCAAACATCGTTTAAATATAATGTTTGTGCTTATTGTTTGTTACCGTGATGAACAAAACGATCTGATCGATCGATTTCCGATCTTAGGATCACTTTTCATTTATTTAACGATCACTCTTTGATAAACATGTTCTTCATGAATTAAATCTTATCTGGATAAAATACACCTTATTAATTTTTAATAATTTACAAAATGTCTTCTGTAAGATAAACCATTTACATCTAGGACAATGCTGTCCACCCGAATTACAAAAATCAAACACCCAACGAAGATCAACAGTATACATTATTGAAAGCACCAAAATATGTAGCCATGCTATTGATAGTCTTAGCTTGTTTAAAATTAAGTACTAAGCTACATAATGGGCTATCTGTGCGCTGCCCACCACGGACATGGAAACCCGGTTTTTTACGTTGGGATTCCGAAGACATACTACTAGGAGCCAAATTTTTGGATATAATGAAACCATGTAAACGTTAAGTGCAGGACCAAACAAGTAGGATCATTGTTTATTTGTTTTGAATTTCGCGCAAAGCTTCTCGAGGGCTATCTGCGCTAGCCGTTCCTAATTTAGTAGTGTAAGACTAGAGGAAAAGCAGCTAGTCATCACCATCCACCGCCAACTCTTGAGCTACTTTTTTACCAACGAATAGTGGGATTGATCGTTACATTATAACACCCCCACGGCTGGGAGGGCGAGCATGTTTAGCGACCCTGGGATTACGAGTCGCGCGCCTTACGCGCTTGGCCATGCCGGGCCATATTATATCGAAACGCCTTCCTCTACACTTCTGTTTCTACAATAGTTGTCGTCCATTTAACTTAAATTCAGTACTAATACTCTGTCAAACAGTGTATGAAATAATGTTATGTCTTTTCTTTTGTCTTTTACTCTAGGATGTACATGTTTCGTAAAGAAATAAGCCTTCTTATAGTGTTAGTTTATTGTTTCTTCATCTATGCGTGGCCCGACATGGCCAAGTGGGTTGAGGCGTTCGACTCGTAGTACGACGGTCGCGGGTTCGAAACCCCGTCGCACCAAACATGCTCATCCTTTTAGCCCTGGGGGGCGTTATAATGTAACGGTCAATCCCACTATTTGTTGATGAAATAGAAGCCCAAGAGTTGACCGTGGGTGGTGATGATTAGCTGCCTTTTCTCTAGTCTTACACTTCTAAATTATGGACGGCTAGGGCAGATAGCGCTCAAGTAGCTTTGCGCGAAATTCAAAAACAAATCACCCCAAGCGGAGGATAGGACACACATAAAATGTGGTTTAAAATGGTTGAAGTTAAGTACAAAACTGCACAATGAGCTATCCATACTGTGCCCATCACAGATATCGAAACCTGGTGTCTAGCCTTCTAAATCCACAGACATATCGCTTTGGTTTGAATTTTGCGAAAAGCAGGAGAAGGGCTATCTCTACTTACTTTTCATAATTTAGCAACCATAAACTAGAAGAAAGATAGCTAAACACCATCCACCACCAACTCTTAGACTATGCTTTCACCAGCAAATAATGGGACTGAACGTCACATGGATGAAAAGGCAAGTATTTTTGGTGACGGAGATTCGAACCCATGACCCTTAAATTCAGAGTCGAGCGCCTTAAACACAAGATCATGCCAAGTATACAACAGCTGTAATAAGTTATCAGAAAAGTGTAGTGCAGCGATTCACGACCTCTAACCCTGTACCTGATCTCAAAATGAAGGTTCTTGGGTTCGAAACGTGCGTATTCAGTTTTATAGTGTATTTATAGAAGTGGAATATTTAGAGACAAGGATTAATGTTAAATTTTAATGTAATCATGATGCTAATATCTGGATGTATTTTATTACTCACAATCTCCAACTGTTACAGATTAGAAGTCTGGGAACAATGTATTTAAGACTATAGAGTGATATACGAACACATGTAACTATTTATTGTAAGAAAACGTAATTTGAGCTTATTTTTAATCAAACAAGTGCTAAGCATCGTAACACACAACAGTATCTATCGAGGCAAATACTAGCGATCAGAACATAGATGATTATTTATCTAAGCAAATACTAGAGATATGAACATAGGTTACTATTTATCCAGACAAGTACTAGAAATCAGTAAAACGTGCGCATGCCATCAATCACGAGTAAAATTATACATTCTCTTGGCTAGAACACAGCATGACATATGAACCATAAAAGCAAGAAATGAAAATACTTGTTTCTTTTAATTTCAGTTTGGAAGTACATCTAGTTCACATGGTGTCATTCGTTACTAAGATATAGTTTGTTCTTTACCTGGTTTTTTCTTTAATTTTTGGCTTACTGTGTTTCTCCAAAGAATATTACAAGATGTAGCTTTCAGTAGGTCCCGGGAACCATGAGGAAGACAGCACCAATAAAGTTATTGAATGGTAAAGAAGGAAACATTACCGTGTTTTGTGGAAAGACCACAAGACAACCTTTAGAATCTTGACTGCAGGAGTTTATTTCTGGTGCTGTCATTAGTGAAGATGTACAATCTCTTACCTTACTGGACCTGTTCATTTTCATGTCACCACTTTAGTTTCATTGGTCAATGGACTTTCAGAATGACCAGTACGTTGGAATGATCATATGGAGGTAGTGAGAAGATTTGGCACCAAACTAATGACTAACACACTTCTGGTTTCGGTTCATGAAACAACAGTTTATCTGCTTACACGTTTTAAGAGCCAAACTAAAAGAAGAACTGTCTGAGTTGAATAACTTGGTTACACAGAGTTAGCCATAAACATTATGACGAGTTGTATGTGTGACTGCAATGCATCCAAGAGAAGAGAACCTAGAACTTTGCACACATAGTAAGGGGATAGTGTGGGTGTGTACTGAGGTACTATGTGTTAGATTTGACTCAAAAATGTTCTTTATCCTAATTATTCTGCTTTGTAAAGGTCTATAGAAAAGTATCATTTTTCTCTCTCTAACTGAATACAGTATTTTCAACAAAAACTTGGGAACTCTAAACATTTGAAGTAAACTAAGTTTTGGAAACAGAAATAGAGAATACTGCAGAATTTGAAGACTGAAAAAAATTCAGATAAAATCACAGTAATAAAATAATCGAATCTGAGAAACTAAAGTAAATCTATTTGTTTTTAAAAAGGGTTGGACTGAATTAAGATTGGAAAATCGTAAAATAAAAATCATTAAAGAATTGGTGCATTGGGGTAGCGATAGAATTAATTAAAATAAAGGAGACACTTAACTGGTATAGTAAGATCTTAGTGGATCCACTCCTTACTATATTTTAGTACTGTATATAGAGTCCAGGTTAAATGGGTTATAACTAAAATATTCCTAGTTGTCCAAGTATGATAATGATTGAAAATGTTTGATGACCAATGCTGTCAGTGAACAAAGGTCATGGAGTGACATTATTCACTGGACAAAAAATGTAAGTTGAAATTTTTGATATGAGTATGCTTTCTTTGTACACATTTCCATTAAATGATCAAGAAGAAAGATGTTTAGCATTACAGATATCAATTTTGTGGTAAAAAGGACTGGAAGGTTAAATACTAACCATTAGTGGAAGAGGAATATTATATTGTTTGAAATGATAAGTTGTACTAGTGATGAATATTAGTAGTCTCTTCTCTTTATTATACTTTTAAAATTAAACAATAAGTTATCCTATTGTAAACACTCTCAAACTCCTATATTTTGTTTTTTCTTTAATTAATTTTTTTACCCAGTGTTTTCCTCACATCATTGCAACATGTTACTGATTTGCATGTTTGTTTATTTTTTCTCTTTATCATTTAACACTGAAACTTATGTTAGTGAACTTTCTATTTGTCTTTCCTACAATAAAAGATATCTTAAATAGCAACTTCTATAACTTTTTAAGAAATAAAAATTCGTTCAACGTTTTTAGGCAAAAATAAAATATCTACTATTTCTAAACGATTTGGTTCAGAGACATCTCAAAAAATATTTCTAGGAATAGAGGGTTAAAGTTAAGAGCAATTAATCTGCCATTACAGACAAGTACTTACAATCAGACTTGATCATTTATGATTTGTATGAGTCATTTAAGTCATACTGTAGATTTGCAACTATATATACTCTATAATAATAAATGTTGGTTTGTTCTTTTAGGTTCTTAACCCTGCAGGAGAATTTCATCCTACATAAAACAGCTGCTTATATAGGTACAGTAATCTGAAATTACATAAAGCGCATTATTTCAATGGCATTTACTGTATATGTATGCTAAGAACAATACATCTCTGTGGTAACCTGCTGTTGATATTACCAGCAAGCAGCAACAGGTTAATCCCAATCACATTATGTCAGGGTTTACAGAATGTTATCAAGACCACATAGATTTCTTTGAAAACCTGACTGACAATTGCCATGTTTTATATCCAAGAAGCTGCTGTGGTAGTGACATTTTCCAATATTAAGCTACAAGGTAGGTATCTAGAGGTTTCAAGTAAAGCTGCTGCTAAACCTGGCAATTTTTAGTGAAACTCATAATCAAGTATTCTTTATAAACATATTACAGGAAAATCAAAATTAATTTAATGCATCACTTCTCAGCTTGCAGCCTGAGCTATTATAAACTTATTGTCAGAAAACAACAAAATTATAAACCCTGTCGTTTTGAAACTCATTCAAAGGTAATGAGCACATTGTTTTTTTTTGTAACTTATAAGAGGGTAAAAATTGTAGACAATGGAAAAGTAATTAAAAGTTTTAATGACATTATGAAATCTAAAAAATGATCAAATGTTTATACACTAATATTTTAGTAGTATTAAAAAGGGTAAACAAATTATTGCTTTTATAACCCTGATGTTATGCACAAAAAACACTTTTACAGGGGCATAAAAACTGTTAATGCTGAGTTTCTTTAAATTTTTTCATGAGTACAAATCGCTGAAGACAACGATTGTATAGACTTATGAAAAGTTAACAAATGTTTGAAAATATCTAGATTTTACTATTTTTGACTAGAATTTTCATGATACCAAAACACTGGATTTACATCTCAACAGGACAATAATCAAATACAATGATTACATAACGCACTAAACTCATACCTCACTAAAAAACAAAATATACAACATGATCACTTCTGTTGTGTTTTACCAGATAGGGAAGATCATTAACACCTAAAGGCTATAATTACCTTTCTTCAGGAAATGAAATTCACAACATAATCACTAAATCAATGTAGTTAAACCCCACTATTTAATAAAGCATGTATCACAACAACTAAAAAAACATAGCTGATTATGACCAGAAAAAAAAATACATACCAGTACTGTTTGTACACTAAGTCCTGTCTAATGAGATAAAACATTGTACTCTAGCCAGTTGTGTTTTAATGTACAGAAAACCCATACAATGGCTCTCTATGGAGAGCATACGTCAGATTCCACTTAATAAATCCACTACCACTGCTACATAACCCATGAACACATTAGCAAATATTTTATATGTATGGAATTTTTCATCGTCCTGTGACTCCTAAAAATAACCTTCAAAGTTGATAATGAAAACATAAGGATATGAGCTGTCTCAGATATAATTATTTTTCACCTTTAAGAGATTGTAGATTGACCAAATGTTATTATTTTACCTGAATAATAAATATAAAAAGGTTCAGTCATAAAAGTGACATATTCTGATAAAATGTAATAACTTTTAAATAGTTGTGTGAAACAAAATAAAGAAAAATTGCAAATATACTTTAAGAATGTAATGTAACAAGCTAGAAACATAAAATCCTTCTAAATGCATTAATTAATATAAAAACTACATGTACTTTGGACTTCAAAGGTTTATTACATGCATTAATGATCTAATGATTTCATTCACATATAATTTTAGTCAGACAATATGGTGAGTGGATGGTAGATAATATTCCAGACATATTAGACAGAATGTGTTTGTTTTGTTATTGCAAAGCAACATCGGGCTGTCTGCTGTGTCCACCAAGGGGAATCAAAGCCCTGATTTTAGCATTGTAAATTCAAACACTTACCTCTGTCCTACTAGGGAACAGACAATGAACACTTGTATAACAGCTGTTATGGAGTGAATACCTTTTCTAAGTTAGCATTCACAAACTTCATATCATAAAACTGTTGTTATAACAAGCTACTTACATCAATAGTATTCCAACAACTACTGTAGTTGTTGTATGCCAGTGAGCCTTATAAGCTATTAAATGCAATAGTAGCCCACATCAAGATCTTTTGTCAAGGTTAAAATAGCCTTCTTGTTTTCAAATTATATATTCTCTAAAAAAAAAGATTCCTAATTCTTTTAGCTTTTTTCACCTCAATTAAATACATTAGACTACTGAAGGTTTTTCAATGTGTGTAAATAATCATACTTAAATAATTTTAAACCTTTACACCACCATTATTTTCTAATGGGATTCCAAACATATTTATATATGGTGTCTTTGTTGTTAATATTTGCAATAATTTTATCAAGATACAAATAATAGTTGATACTATGGAATAAGAACCAGAATCTCATTTGATTAAGTAAGTGGTTCAAAAGTTGTATGAAGTTTAAAGTTAGGCAATTGAAAACAGATGTTTCATTTCAAAGAGAATAACTGATATTTACCTGTAAGGCAGGAGTATTTTGCAGTGAAAACAATATTTTATTGTTAAAAAGGCTCCAATGCAAACAAAGATTCATTAAAAATCCATCATCATATCATATTATTTACAATAGGAAAATAATTAAATGTTTAAACAAATTACCTTTCAAAATTATGTGAGAGTGTACATGTTATCTTGTATGATTATAGACAACTCAAATGATAAAAATATTATACTTAAAATATTTTTAAAAATTATTTTATAAACTGCGATAGTTTATGACTGTATATATAGATATATAAAGTATATTCAGTATATACGTATTTTTTATCAAATTAACACTGAAATGGTGAAAATATTTTTGTATTAAATTTCTATAAAATGTGCATATATTTGAGAGTTAAGTAATAATATTTTATTGTGAAAATTATTTGTATTTTATTCAAAAAATAGTCACAAGCATAAGCAAAATAAGTAACTGAACAATTTAAAAATGTTTTCATCTTCAGTAAAATCAGACCCTTTGGCTTCCTATTAATGGTCAGTGATCCCACACGAATATAAATGTGTGTGTGTGAAATTTCCAAGAATGCTTCAAATGAATGTCCTTAATGAGTTGTGTTATATGCCACAACAGCAGTTTTTTGGTGCTACATTATCAATCAAAGACAAAAGATTTAAGAATTAATATATTTTACTTAATCTGCTAAATGTATTATGTCTATTTTTTATACTCTCAAGGTAACATTTGAGGACTTAGCTGACACCTAATAAAATACAATTTAGATGTTAGAAAAGTGCTCATAATGATGTCCAAGCACCTAATGGCACAGCAGTATGTCTGCAGACTCACACCACTAAAATCTGTGTTTCGATGCCCATGGTGGGCAGAGCACAGATAGCCCATTGTGCAGCTTTGTGCTTAATTCTGAACAAACAAACTGATGTCCAACAAATATTTGAAAAGTTTATCACTAAACTATATTATAATCTAAAATTAAAATATACTGCTTTGAAAATGCAAGTCTTTCTATTCGAAATTTTGAGAAACTTACAAGTTATTGTGTCACAAAATATTGTGAACTCAGGTAATAAATGAGCCATTTTTCCCAATCTCAAACATACTTTGAAGAACTTTAATTTATAATTTGTATTTGCAATAATTAACTTACAACTACCGCTACTACCAGCTTTGAGTTTGATTAGCATCCGACATAGAATTTTAGCTTTACACATTTCGTGGGTATGAGCGCTAGTTCTAGAACTAATACAATATATCAAAAATTACAGATTAAAATCATATTAATTACTTATCTTAGGATCTGGAAACAACTATTATAATATCAGTCAAGTCCTATTTCTCACCTTTTAACCTAATAATACTACTAATATTACAAAATATTCCATTCTACTAACAATGATAAGAATATAAACATACGCATGCTTTCTTATTTTCTTAATATGACGAGACCTTTCTTGCAGATTCGGTTGTACTCTTTGTTCGAAACTGTAGAGGTCGCTTGATAACACATACAGAGAGCTAACTACTCAGAAAACTGACAATTTTTATAGTTTTATTTTAGTGAAGTGATGTCTCGAAAGAAAAGACCAAACGAACCAGGAAAGAAAGTTGATGAAAAAAAATCAAAGTAAAACAATTTTAAATTTTATTGTTGTATACAGAGGCATTGAAATTCTGAATCATGTTAATTGTAACCAGTGCAATATTTGTACTTGTGGTAATGTACTGTAACTTGAATGTACCGTAGCAGCTAAGCCTAATGCCAGTCTGTGAGTGTTCATACAAAAATGAGTTAGCCACATACGAATTGTTCATATTAATTATAAGTAGTATCTGCAGTATTATCACAAATGTTATGTTCAACGAAAGTAGATTTGGACAATATTTTAAAATGAAATTATTAGTATATAGCTTAAAGTATGGACAACATAAATTGTAAATTTACGATTTTTAAACTTTAAAGGCAATGGTGAAATAAGTGCATGTCCTATCACTTTGAATTGTGGCTCTATCGTAATCAGAAAAAAGGCTTTTCTAGTTGTTGGGTGAGTCCAACAGATTATTATGGTTTTATTCTTACTGTCACTTGTCAATGTGAAGCAGCTAGTAAATCATCAAGAGTACTTAATAGGACAAGTACTTTTCCTTTTAACTTAATTGCTTTAGTGACTCTTTATGTGAAAGTTTTAAACTATGAAAAACTATTTTTTATAATATTAAATAGTTTTTCATTAAAACAAATTCAGATACAAGACCAGAAACAGCATGGGTAGATAATTGTACTTTGCTGTCAATCTGGATATTTTGTTTATTGGCTGATGCCTTTACCAAAACCTCATCGGAAAAAAAACAGACAACTGTTGCACCATTTGTAAAAACTGGATCTACAGCTGGCCACAAAACAGAAATCAACATGCTACAACATTCAGTGATTAAGTGTACTGATCCACTATTGATAAAGTAATATTAATACAGGAAAAGAAGAAAGTGGCTTGTAAGTTCAAAGTGACAGTGTAGATGCAATGGTTCAGACTCGGAGGTCAAAATGGCACAAAAAGCAGGTGTCAAAGAGCTGCAAGGTAAATTATAAGTATGAAGAAAGAGAAGGACTGATTCATCTATTCCACTGGAGAGTGATGAAGATGAAATGCCTAGCAGTACTTCTGAGGATCCCATGGAGTTTGTGACACTGAATGAATGATGCAGATAATCCAAGAACTGAAGTGTAAAAGCAAGACATTGTTGTGGTATTTCAACGTGGCACAGAAGCAATGCCAATTCAATTTGGTATTGAATCCACAACAACATTAAACTTTCCAAATCAAGAAGCTTGATGAAAAGCATCAAGTTTCAGTGCTCTTGAAAAGAACAGTTGATTGCTTGCATTTTGCATGGCAGGATTAAGGATTCTTTGTACTATGTTACTTCCAGGAGATCCAGATGATCTTATGAACATGACTGGAAATACAATTAAATCTGATGATACAAAACTATTCTCATATGCCAACAATATGCAACAAGTTTTGCCAGAGAAAGTTACACTTGCACTGATATGTTAGTCAGTGATGTTTAAAGAAATGAAAGATAGATTGAAGAACAAACTTTTGAAATAGCTAGATGAGAATTATCCCACTGATGTGAAGGTCATGGCCTTTGTACCTACTCTGAAAACAAAAAGCAAGAATGAGAACAAATAGTCAGTAACACAACACAACATGTTGTGTGTAAATCTTCCAAGTTTACTGCTGTGTACTATGGGAGACAAAAACTTGCAATAGCATTACTAAATCTGCATATTTTTTTCATAAAACTTTGTGGGAGATTTTTGTTCAACCTGAAAACTCTAAAAGTGAGTTTTAGTTCGTTCTAGAATGATGTTATTTATTAAGGGCAGCCATTCAGCACAGATCCTGGGTGTCTGGCTTGTGGTAGCAGTCTTAAAAACTTGCAAACAGTCTGAATAAAAATTGATTTATTTATATCAACGAATTGTAAATTTAATGTCTTTGACCAGAAACTAAAATAAATGGGTATCTGTATTGATGGTGGTACTATTTTTCTCTCACTTTGACTATCTGATTGAGATTTACATTGCTTAGCTTTATGCCAGATCAAAAAATAACTTATTGTTGTAAGATTCATGGTTAAATTTCAAAATTGCTTAATCAGAATGAAATACAATTGTATACCTATGAGAATTGATTACATCAATTAGTTTCATGCAAAGTAATGAATTAATTTTATGAAAATAATCAACTTGTGTGTCCAATTATTACTATCTTCAATATTCAGTAATCAAAAATCAATCTTTTAGAGGCAGTTCACGTCTTGCACAGAAAGCTGTCTTCTTTATGTCTGCCTTAGAAATTTCTATGCTACTTATGAAGTTATGCTGATTGTGTGAGTGACTAATTTCCTCACACAGGTCGTGTAGTTATGATGGATTATTGTCATGTTGACTAATTGTTTTTCAAATTATATTGTGATGTTTCTTGTTTGGTGATATTGTTTTGTCTGGTGCACATGAGATGGTGTGTAAGGCAAAGATGAGACTGTTTCTGTTTTTTTATAGTATTCTTTGGCTAGTGTATCAAATCTGATTTTGAAATAACCAAATACTTTGTTGAGGTCAGAAAATGACTAATATGGGGTATTTTCAGTGGTGATGCACACCAACACATGCACACATCCTAAATAGATCAGATGTATTTAAGTTGGGTCTGGTAAATGCAAATTCAGGGTGTTATTTATCTCATTTTACTGCTTTGATATCATGCTGAAAAGGTGTGGTCAGTTCTTATGAACTTCATGAGAAGACAGTGCATTAGCATTCAAAATATTAGTCTACAAGGTATCCAAGGCTACCTTAACTTTTACCAGTGTTTGAAACTGCAGAATTTTCTGTTGACCTTTTTAACATGTCTTTAACACTTTGTAATTTCGTAATTATCATCAACATTGTCTGCAGGAACATAGAAAGAAAAACAGTATGAAAGGCTTTGTAAAATCATACTTCCATATAGTAATCTTATAGTATTGCATTAAAGTCAATTTCATAAAGTGTAGTTTTCATCTTAACAGCTGTCACATTTTCTTTATTTTTAATGAACATATATCAGATAATATGTTTTGAATATTTTAAAACTCTAATTATCTTTGTAATGCATGATTTGTTTACTTAATCAATGAAATAGTATGCAATGTTTGTTAAAGTTATTGATACAAAGGTTCAAACAAATTGTTGGTAGTATAAGAGTAATCACACTCTACTCACATTACCTCAGTTAGATCAACAAGTAGGAAGAAAAAGAAGGAAATTGAGGACCTGAACTTGATATTCAAATCTGTAACAACACAGAAAGGTAAAATACTTCTATTTATATTATGAAATAGGTTTTTTCTGTCACCTTTCCTTGCTTGTGGAGAATGAAGTTAATGTTAGATAACACTGCACAACAAAGCTTTTGCTTCTTGAACACTGTTGGGTCTTCCTTATAGATTTTTGGCTGCTGATCATGAAAATCACTTCCAAATTTGCCCATTACCTACAGTTTCATTGAAATCTTCAGTTTTGCTACAATGGGAGAACAATATCAGGGCAACTGGAATTTGTCAATGCTTGCTGACTACTGTTGGACACTGCAACGTGATGCACCGGACATTGAATACAAACAAAAATCAGGAGCAAAACACTTTTAATTATGTTAAACTTAATAGTGTATTACAAACATAAACACAATTAAATAAGTTATTGCCAGTAAACAGTTAACTGTCTATTTCTCAAAGTTTCTACGTGATGAAGTAAAACCAAAATTTGTATTTGTACATACCCACCAGATACCTGTCACAATCAGCAAAACCTTTTCAGGAAGCAAAACATTTCAAAAAAATTGTTGTGCAGTGTAATTTGTGTATGGAGTAAAAAGGTTTATTATTTTATTTTTACCTAATACAAATGTTAGATTAGACTAGCTTTACCTTAAGTTATTTCTATGTAATTCAATAGAGAGTGTGAGCAGGAAATTCTGAAATTTGTATATTCCCATTGTTGTATGACTTTCAACATAACAAGTATGTGATATGTTTCTCAGGACAGCTGGTTATACCAAAATAAAGCTGAGAACAGTGTTTTGAACTTCTTAGGTCATCTTCAGATTAATAAAGAAGGAATTTGTAACAGTTGTCCTGAGATACATTTTTACTTCAAGTTGGTTTCTTGTCATCATGAAATACGTGATATATTGTTAATCACTTAACCTCCCCCTACATGTTGATATGGCATGTTTTTGTAAACATATAAATACAAAAATTTTGATTTTTTTTTCTTTTTGTCAATTATTGCTTTTGCTTGTTTTGAAGTGGTGTAAAATGAGCATGAGAATATGTCAATGTGAGGTTTAATAGTGCTAAAAAACATAGGATTTTATAGTTAACTAAAGACTTTTAAGAATTACTACATAAGTGTTATTAATACAGATTATCTTTGGATACATTAATGATCTGGCTGTCTAAGTAGGTCATAAAGTTTTATAAGATTTTCTTTCTTAGAAATAGCAAATAATAACATAAGTTGAATCTTTCAAACTGAGTTATTCAAGAAAAAGTTATACTTTTCAGAATTATTATGGTTTTCATACTTTATGTATTATACAGAAACTGAAATACATCATGATGTATTCTACCATATTACTATTGCTCTTGATATGTAGTCTTAAATGTGTTTAAAGATGGAACCTCTTTGCTTTCTACTTTTAGAGATACATTTCCCTGACATTGAAATCCTGACATAAGTTAGGAATTTTTTAGCATTAGTCATATATGAAAGAATTTCTAAAGTGTGGAACATCAGGTTTACAATTTCACCCATTTAAGGTTCTAAATATTTATTTTTCAGTATTTTTTTTAAGGCCTGGCACTAAAATTGTACTAATATTTATTCTTTATCAGTGAGAGTTAAATATTTTCTTTAGGAGTGGTTGGAAAGAGTTTTATTGCATATGAGTTCTGCATTTTTAACACTTAGAGAGACATAAATCAGGTAGATAATTGTGATTAACCAACAATAATTGGCTTTATAAGAACAATGAAATTGTTTACATAGCTAAAACTCATTCAAAACAAAAAGCATAAGCTATTATATTACTATAACTTCATTGAATGTTATTTTTATACATTTTAAAAATGTATGTTGGTACATTTTATCTGTTTTTATAACTTTAAAAATTAAAACAACTTATGTAACAAGTGTGTGGTACAAGTATTGTGTACATATTAACTGAAAGCATGAATTCTTATACTGTACATAACTATCTTTAATATTAAATTAGTTTTCATAATTTTTGTGTGTTTTTCAATAGTTAGGTCATTGATATTCTTAGGGTGAATAAAAACAAGTGATAAAAGTCTGATTTATGTAAATCACACACCACAGCATTGAAGTGTTTTATCTTGTTACTCTCAGCATGGCTACAGTTCAGTTATATTCATATCTTGCAAATAGGTGATATAACTATTTTAATTTCAGGAACTGATCCTAAATCTATACTGTGTGTTTTTTTATAAGTAAGAACAGTGTAAGAAAGGTGACAAATGCAAGTTTTCCCACGATGATGTTGAAAGTAAGAGTGAAAAGAAGAGTATTTACGTAGACTTGAGAGATGAAGGTAATGTAGTTTATTTTTTTATCTGTGCATTTATTATCTGTTAACAACGTAAAGTATAAAGGCCTTTTATATCAACTGTATGGTTTTCTGTGTTTGTATTATTAGTGTTAAACTACTGAAGTGTTTTAAGAGTGTAAATGGCAATCTTCAGTTGTACCTTTTAGAAAATTAATGTAGATAAATCTAACTCTGTTAAGGGTTTATATCTTTCTTTTCAAATGTAAAAAGTTTAAATTCTATATTTTTTGGTCAAGATGAATTTTTATCTAATAAATAATTTGGATTTCAATCAGTTAATAATTACTTACTGCACTTGATAAAACAGAATAAACATATGATGTCATAGAAAAATATTCCTGCAGCTTTCAAATGGTCAAAAATATTTTCAGAAGTAAAACCACAACAACAAAACAAACAAAATTCCTGTCTTTGGTATTTTTCCTCTTTTCCCTGAGCCTTACATTAAGATCATTTGTTCACATTTATGAGAGTTCTGGGTATCTAATATGTTGATAAACCAAATTACTGCTGCAGTAATATATGATCAGTGTATTGACTATAGAAATTCCTATTACAGCTGAACATGCTACTGGTAAGATTTCCCAGGAATTTAGTTCAATGTTATATACAGACTTTAATTCTCAGGAAATTAGATTCATGGGTTTAGCCAGTGATTTCTTCTTTTCAGTAAAACAATGTTTCTAAGTGAGAATGTAATCAATAAGAAGACATTTGGACTCTGTTTCTCTTTTTTTTCAACACTTTTTATTTTAATCTGTCATATTCCACACCATTTCAGGAGTTTTAGTTTTCCACTACTTTTCATGCTTCCAAGTTGTTTGCTTTGGGAGAGAATTGCTCTTCTTATACTTTTGTTTCTATTGATACCAGTTCTACCAGGGGACTGGTACATGTTGATAAACTTTACCATACTTCAAATATGGTTGATATACCTGTGGTAGTTGTGACTCAGATGTCATTTGTGTGGCTTTACTCTCATTTACACATGGGAGAATTGAGTATTTCATGCCACTAATGTTTGGATTTTGGTAAGTTAGATATTTATATGCCCTTTATCATCTAAGTTATTTTAAATGAATTGTAAATGAGATGTTGATTATTAATTGTGTTATTACAAGATAAATTTAATCATTTTGCAAGCACATTAATCTTACATACTTTGTGGTCTCAACAGATTTCATGGCTTTGTTAGTTCATTATTAGTAATTTAACTAGGTATGTTTAGCCTAGATTGTTTGTAAGTTGCAATTATTACTACTAGTAACATATAATTATTTTATTTTTCAAAATTGTTAATTATGTGCTAAACCATTTTCCCTTCATAATCCACAATTTAAAATTCTTCCCCACAGTGTCCACTTCATTGCTCTAAATCATGTTTTCTATTTCAGGACTTTCCTGTTTGTTTGGACAAACCTCAGTTCTTTTTTTTACTCTATGAGAATTTGTGCTTTTCTCTCTATGAAGAACTAGATAATGTTTGCTTCTGCTCATTCACAGTCCATAGACCACACTCCACTGATTCTACAAGATACAATAGAGGGAGGATTCCTAGTGACAGTGGGGGAAATCCATTCTTAACTCCTCTCAATAACCCATTCATTTGGGGTAGTTTTCTTCTTTTCAACCTCATTTGGGCCTAGCCTTCTCCTTTTCAGGTTTGGAGCAAGCAGTTCACATGTTCTTCACCTCACATTTCTTGCAGTTAAATGTATTCTATCTTTGTGGGGATGAAACTTGTATGTATTCACTTTAGTGGGAACTGTGAGATCAGTGAAACTTCTCACCCATACACACTGCCCGCATCCATATAATAGTAACAACATTTACTAGTTCATGTCTTGCCTTACGTATTGTATGTTATAAAATGTTTTTCATTTTAAGTTTAATTTTTTTCATTAGTAAAACTTGTGATTTCTTTACTAATGTGATGTTAACGTGCATCTGCTTACAGAAGAACTGAGTCATTTAACCAATCAAAATAAGTGTTTGTGATAATTATTTTAGAAATCAATCAAAATTATGATTAAATCAGTTGTCATGAAAATAATAAACTAATTGAAATTAATGTTTCTAGTTATTCCAAATATCAGGATGATCAAAATATTTGTTAGGTACAAACTTACATAAGAGGCAGATGTGGGGATGCTTTATGACTTCCATTGCCATTAAATTTACTATTCCTGTCATTGTTATTGCAAAGCAACAGAAGCTATCTACCACTGCACCAATTTTGAACCATTGACTGTCAACTCTCTGTCTATTTAAATAATTAGGTGTAAATTTATTGTATTTTGATTTTTTCTCACACTGTGTGATGTTTTTGCTTTACAATTGTATCACTATTATTTAAAGTTATTTAAGTATGAGCCCAAGTGGTCCAGTCATTCATATTTTTAGTAGTAATAACTGTATTCTTCGGTTCTGTATGAGAGAATGCAGGTGAAGTGAAAGGATCCATAGGGGTAAACTTTGTGCACATTTTTCAGAGAGTAGAAATTATATTGTTTAATAATATATTTGAATACACATGAATTTAAGGTAGAGATCAAGGGAGTTGAAACCCCATCCCTTCTAGCTGTTCTTTTTTGAAAAATAATACCTGTATCATTTAATGTTTTTATCTGTGGGGTCTTAACTCCTCCCTTCATTTAATTACGAAAACAGTCAATAGTATTGAAAATAAATATTAGGTTTTAATATCTATTTGTTTGGTCTATTAACTACCTTTATTGTTATTTATTTGAATTTAGTTTATTTTGAATCTGTAACAGTCAGGTGTAGATTCAGCCATTAACTTATGAATACAATAATATGAACATCAACTGAATGTTTCCCTGGTAAATTATCAGGCCTTGGCTTTTTTCCAGAAATTAACAGTGTCCATGCATTCTAGACTTTATGGAGATTTGTTTTTCTTAAAGTTAGCATTATTTTTCTGAATTTATAATGCACAGTTGAGGGGTTTAGACATTTTCATTGTTGGTTGGTTAGCTTGGCATTTTATGGTGCAAAGCAACTAGGCTGTCTGCACCAGACATTTTGGTAATGAAGTTAGAAAAAAATTACCTTTTTTATCTAAATGGCAATAAAAAACTTTATTTTAACCAAAATTTTGAAATAACTATTTATGGTTGTTATTTCTGACATCATTTGTAGCCCTTATATTCATGACACCTGTAGCTCTTGTAACATATGCCTACTTTAAAATCTGTTTTTCATTGTTTGAAAGTTATAATGTTCCTGACAAATGTTTTAGTACTTTTGATATCCAAAATAAGTAAAAATGCAAGCGACAAAAAAGAATTGAAAACAGATGTGATGCTTGCAAACACTAAAATGTGAATATAGTTGTAGACGTGGTTTTCCTTTCAAAATATAATAATTTATTTCAATTAAAGTTTTAAATGTTTGTTTTATTTTCTAATTGATCACATAAGTAGAAATAAAGATATAGATTTTAAATTGTTCATTACAACCTATATGAACTAATAATAATAGACTTTCTAATTAATTTTATCACTAATTACTTGTAACACATAGGTTTTATAAATAAAAAAAACATTGAATGTGATGTACACTTATTAATTAAACTACTAGAAGTCTAATTAGACCCCCTCTTCATAAAAGAAATAGAGAAACTATTCTTGCTATGATAACAGTTGTTGAGAAAGTTTAAATATGCTTGGATATAGCACATAGACTATCATGTGTTGATAAAGTTAAAATATAGGTTGTTTTTTATAGCTTTGTAAAGTTTCTTTTGTTGTGAATTCTGAATGTATTTGTGTATAAAATTATATTTTAAAGGTATAGAAATTTTCTTCAAAGAGAAAATATATGATAACTTTGCATTAGGTAATTAAGCTTATACAGTTTAAAGATGGGTTGAACTGATAACAAACCTTATTAAAAGTTTAACATGATAATGAATGTATAGTGTTTGGAAAAGGTTTTGTCATCATCAGGTTTAATAATATACCTACACACTGAAATGTATGTTGTATGAAGCAAAGAGGTTGCATAACTTGAGATTGCTTAAAGCATAATAAAGTTATTTTGTTGATGCTCTGTTTATAATTACTGTTTTTACTTTTTAATAAACACATGATGATTTTATTAAGTTGCAGTGTTGGTAAACATATTTTTTAAAATGTTTACCAAATAAAAAATAGTCATCAAATTGTACAAGTTTACTATTTAGTGAATATGGTAGGAAATTGCAAGATGTTGTGATGTTGCAAATATTTATTAAGTAATGTTCTAGTATGTTTATTTTGTTCAAATAATGAAGATAAATAAAATTGTTTAACTAAAAATGGCAACTGTTAAAAAGATGAAGGCTGTCATGTGAAATTAAGGGTAATTTAAAAATTAGTGAAAAAAAAAACCAGAGTGAAAGAAAAAATTAACAATGATACAACATTAGAATAATGTTGTGGTTGAAAAAATGTTAAGAAGTAAGCATGTGCTTTTCTTGTATGGGTTGTAAAAGGTGTGGTACTAATGGGTTGAGTGTAATTGATCAGTTCAAGGAATCAGTTATTATTTTCCACAAAGTAGGGTACACAATTATTATCTAATGAGATTAATAGGGATTTAGTAACAAAGAAGGGAAGAGGAACATTATTTAATGTTGTCCATTGTATAATTTTTGCTTCTTTGACAAGTACTCTCAACTGGTGGTAATAAATACAAACTGTAGATGTTTAAATCCTGATTTGTGCTTGAACAGAACTAATTTACAAAAATTGCAAACTTGTTAAGCATTTTTAAGAAGAAACCCCCCACTAATATAGTAAGTTCTAATACAGAAAATCAAGATTTTCTAACTTGTTTACTATACCACTTGGATGGAAAGTACCTAAGTTATAAAAGACTTCTATTTAATGTTGTTTTTAAGCATTAAACACACAGAAAATACATTTTTTGTCATTTAAAAACTTAACAGTCAGACATGTATAGATCATATATAAATTTGTAACTGTAAAAGGTGATGCATTTGGTTTGTTCTCTCAAAACATCTCAGTGATGGTATACTTAACATGTGATGAAACTTGTGGTTACCATGAAACACATTCATCTATTTAAAAAACTGATACTGACACTCATAATGTATAAATATTAAAAACAGACTTATTTGTGAGCTTTCTGATATTTTAGTTATTAAACTTTCTATATTCCAGTTGGTAACAAAACATTTTGTTGTATCATAAATTTAATACCTGTTTAGTTTAATAACTGACTGTATTCAAGAAGTATTATCTTCAAAATTAACTAACTAAAAAGTATCTTATCATAAAAGACTACTAACTATTATGGTATTATTTTTGAAATAGAAATCCTGTAACCCAAGCACTTTTGAAAGGTTGACCTTTATTCCTCAGGGACAAAATAGGTGTGGTGGTATAATCGAAGAGTGACAGGTATATTTGGTTTTCCAGGAAACATTTATTTTTCTATGAACTATTGTAAGCATTTTATTTCTGGTACAATATAGCCTTTGGCAAGAGTGTATGTGAAAAGTTGTTTTGGATATTTTAGTTTAGAAATGGCTAAATATGTGAATATATATAAAATTGTGCTCAGGTGTTTAAGTAAAATAAATATGACACCTGGAGATTGACTGATAAAAATATACTAATCAGTTTATAAAAACAGGTATGAAAAATTATCTTAAAAAATGGTAAGTTTTGGGAAATTTGGTCTTCATAAAACTAATTAATGAATAAAGTTATTTTTCTGATGAAACCAATGAATGTAGATCACTGATTCCAGGATCCATGTTAATTATGAAAGGTTTAACAGTATTTAGATGAGCAATCCCAAGTAATACTAAACTTTCAAATAGAATTTCTCTTATTATTACTGCTCATCACATTTATATGTTCTACAGCTCAATCATTGTCATAAACAGATATTTCCTGAAGTTCTTGTTGCCTCCTTCCAAAAAAAACAGAACCTTAAAAGGTATCCATGTTCACAGAAAAATGAATAACATCTTACTCAAAAATGAGTGTCGTCCATGCAATAAAGCCTTTTGTCAAACCTGCAAGTTCATAAAAACCACTAACTCATTTTCTGACATGTACAAACAAAGAAACTTTAGAGAAAGAAATCAGTTGTTAAACAAAAAACACCATTTTTATTACACAGTGTAAAAAAATGCAGTCATCAAAATGTAGGACATAAACAACCTTTAGAGAACATTTCAACAACCCTAAATCTTCTATTAACACTGAAAATGATCTCCCAGTTGCTCAACACTTTTACCAACCCACTTGGGTTATAGGATTTACCATTTCACTTCTATCAAGACTTCTTGAATCTAGGTGTTTTTCTATCATGAATGATGTGTTTAAAATGCTTTACGTTTCTCAATGACCAACTATTAGAGCTGTAAGAATTATTGTTGATTTCTTGTTGCTCTAATTCTGAATTTTTACTACATGATATATGTAGTAAATATATATATGATGAAAACGTAATTATTTTTTTGAGTGATAATATAATCATTTTTAAACAATCCACTTAACTCTGCATACAGTAGTAATTCTTGTGTGCCTACTCTGAGTTTTTGCTCATGCCACTAACCTTGAACTATTTCCCACCTAAATCACATGTTTTGACATGAATTCCATTAGTACATAACACAGTCATCATGTAGTAATATCCCTTCACCAGTAAGAAGGTCATACATCCTCCGTGCTCATGGGTCCCTACAAGAACTTGCACTTGAAATTATCTTTGTTCATAATTTAGGCACATTCATTTTTTTAATTTTGAAAGATTTTGTTCCATCTTTGATTCATTCATTAATCTATTTTATCAAGTTACTATCTTTATGATAATATGACTTTCATGAAATTTATAATTGTTTCTTTTCATGGTTTCTGTGCAAGTGAGATCTATTTGTGTGTGACACCTTTTTCTCTATTATTTACATTCCTCAGTCTTCCATACATGACTTACGTCTTGCTCCACTCATTTGCCATGAGGTCTTCAAGATGCTCTTCTTTCCTTGGAGCCTTGGGTGGAAGTTTCTTGCCATCATTTTATCTTGTCTTTACTCTATCATCTTTACCATTCCTTGACCCATGTACACTTATTTCATAATTTCCTCTTCTCACTTTTTCTGCCTCCTTTGACCATACTCTCCTCCCAGGGGGTTATCCTTTGTCTATTCTACTGGAAGCTACCTCTAACTTTTGTACCTAGTTATCTTGGTTCCCGTTGAATTGCTTTTCTTATCTTTTCTACTCACTTCATAACCGATTTTTTTCATCACTTTGCTTTCTACCCTTTGTCTATCGTCTCTTCCTCCTATTCCTCTCTCCCTGTTGTTTTTCTTCTGTTTTCTGATCCTTAGCACCATTGTCTCAATGACACAGTGTTAGAGCTTTTGGCTTTAAATGCCTTATAGAATGTTATTTTTCCCTCATAAAGCCATGTTATGAGGGCTTTAACTTGCTACATTCACAGTCTTGGCCTTTGTTTTTTTCTATTCTGCACACATGACTGCATTTTGCTTCTGTTTTCTACTGATACATTCATTGTTAATTAAGAAACAATTTCTCTGAAAAGGCATGTCTTAATTTTTGGGTTGTTTCTGACCCTTGTATTTGTTCCTTTTCTCTCCACTCCTAATTTGGGCTCATCCATTTTCATTTGTTTGCAAATTATGGAATATCTGGTAACCTGAGCTCTTTTGATCCAATGGTCACATAACAAACGGTCTGGCTGTATACACCATCTTGCTTGTGTTATTCATTTCTGTATGTGTTTCCTGCCATCTCCCCCCCTCTCTCTCCCAGTGTCTTGTTGAAGTTCCGTAACACCCCTTATCAAGTTCTGTTGATAGCACATTATTGACCAGCTCTTTCTTGGTTTCCTCCTTTTCAAACTTTCTTTATTACTCTTTCATCTGGGAATGTTGTCCTTTATTGTTCACATGTGGGATTGTCCATTTTTTTTCTCAATGGGCACTTTCTCATGTTGTATTGCCCTTCTTTCATACTGCTTGATTCATCCTTTCACTCTAAGATTCCAAACACAGTTGGTAATGGTCTGTCCAGATGATGAACTCCTTCCTGTACAGGTCGTTCTGGAACATTTTAATGGCAAGTATGATGGCCAGACACGCTCATTCAGTAACAGAGTAGTTCTCACTACTTAACAGCTTTTTTACTGGTATATATTACTGGAAGTGGTCCATCTCTATATTATTGTAAGAGCTCTTTCCCAATTTCAATGACTGAAGCATCAGCCTAAACAGTCAATGGTTTGTTGAAGTCTGGAATGCAACCAGGTGTCGTCATTTCTACTTTACTTTGTTCGATAAGCCTTTCTTGGTCAGGTTAGTCAATGCACTAATTTCAATATAGTTTGGGATGAATTTCCTGTAATATCAAATTAAATCCAGAAAGGATCTGACTTGTTGCTTTTTAGTCAGTGCTAGTGTATCTTGTATTTGGAATACCTTCTTTCCATGGCTGTCTTTCAGTCCCAGCACATAATATTCGGTGTAGCACTTGGATGGTCTGATGGTGAGACCTGCTGCTCTCACATGTTGTAACAGCTTTCTACATTTCTTCATATAGTCTTCCCATTTCACAGTGTCAGGATGGCATCTGCATAGTGCTTAATATTGGTGGTGTTTCACAGCATCATCCTTATCATACAGTTGAATGTTTCTGCAGAGTTGACTTGGCACCTGCTGAAACTGGTAACATCCATCTAGTATTAAAATGCTGTCTTCTCTGTAAATCTTGTCTTCATTAGGATTTGGCAATAACCTTTACTGAGGTTGATCTTTGAAGAGAACCTGACCTTATAATTTCTAGGTTGTCCATAGTTTCAGAGTTGAACTTCATCAAAAGATTCAGCTTTTGGAAATTTATTTAGAAACAGTTAACCTATCTCTAATTTTGTGATTAAAACTGGTAAATGGTAGGCTAAATTTGAAGGCTTAACAATTCCAGCTTCCAACATTGCCTCAGCTTCTTGCTTTGTAAGGTATAGTGGAGCGCCATTAAGCCGCAGACCAGTAAACCGCGAAATTGCTTAAGCTGCTGTAGCAAGTCTTGTCCCAAAATTTTTTGATGTATTAAATCTACCACCTGGCTTTTTAAAGTTTCTTACACTCTCCTTGTCGTTGACACTGACATGACAAATATGAGCGAGGATTATTGTGGCTCACCGCTAATTTAAGAACGTGCAAAAACGCAGCTTACGAATTTAATCCTGGCTTTATAACTTCAAGGGGATATTTAAAAAGGATTTGCTTTAATTTGGGAAATAAATAAAATATATTACAGTAGAAATCGACCATTAATCTACCTTATCCGCTCTCTATGCCAGCTTTATGGAGGCCGCCATTGTTACCGAATCACACCTCTCCATACATTAAAGTTAATCCACGGTAAATCCGTGAAAAAAATGATCAATAATTAAAGTATTATTTTTAATTCGATAATCTGATATTTTTATGGAATTATATAAATATTAGCCACAAACCCAATAGACATCACTTCAGTTTCTGAGCTGTTAGCGACTTCGGCTTTTCAGTCACAAAGGTTTTAGCCGCAGACCACTTAAGCCGTGGTTAAGCAGGTTGACCCCCCAAATACTGCAGCTTAACGGTGCTCCACTGTATTTCATTGCATAAGGTATCTGAAAGGGCTTCATTTTAGCTGGATACGATGTTGTTGTGTTGCACAAGGCCTATCTTTCCTGGTCTATCCATGAAGATATCTCTCCTCTTTCTATTCTTGTATCCCTCTTTCCATTCTTTTATCAAAATTTGACATGGTTATATATCATGTAATCTCCATGCTATTTGCACTTTTACTATAGTTGTGCACATATTGGTCTGTCTATTTCCACTGTCCTTCTCATTTTCTTCTACCACAACTTACCACTGTGTAATCATGGCTGTGGCTTACCAAATGTTATACACTTAGTTAATAGTAATGTAAATTTATAAGTGTGTTGGACCATGAAATTTTCTACAGTAGGTATCTCTGACTTGCTGGCAGTGAAATTGACAAAAAATGAACACATGCACTCCACTTGTTTTTTAAAATAATATATGTTTGAAACAAGTTAAATGTATGTACAAAATTATTTACACTATGGAGATAATATTTGTATTTTAGACACTATACAGTTTTCTTTTTATTGTCCAAAGTCCACTTAAGCCAATTCAACTGTTTTAGAATTCAGTTGACAAGCTAAACTTTTATTTCTTTTAATCACAGTAGTGTCATGATATCTCATGAGCTACTATGGTTGTATCCTTAACTTTCAGTATTATTCTGTTTTTTGTACTTCCAATTATCATCTTTCTTTTGTTGAAGTCCACATATGTGGGTTCAATTGGTTTAGAACACCCTTTTATGAGACATATTATTCTCCTTATCTCTTTTAAACTTTAAATGTCATCCTAACTTACCAACCATTCACTTCCACAACAGTTAACTTTACAAAGTCTAACTTTTCTGTGACAGAAGTTCTCTCTCATGTGACTTTTACTCTTTTTTCATTCATCTAGTTATAGTTATTTATACATGTATCACAGTCTTGACATCACTGGATTGTAAACACAGTGTTCAATATCCTCAACATCAGTGAGTTACAAAGTAAATTAATTAGTAACACTACCTGCACTAAACAGGCTTATATTCAAGTTGGTGTAAAGTTTAGACATAAGTTTTCTCTGAATACTTTGTTATTACATTATTATTGAATAATATCATAATTTTATAAAGTTATATTTCCTGTACATAAATCGTTATCTGTATGCATTTATAAAATTACATCTTGCTCTATGTAATTTATAAAATTGTGTTCTGTGTGTGCTTTATAATATATTATTGTATTATATATAATTTTTACAATTGTGTCATTACATTCTGTGTACTTCAAGAGAGCAGCTCTTAGGTCTAACTTGACAAGAATTTCATTTTAAACATTTTTGGCTGGGAAAAAGTATTTTATTCTCTGTCTATCCACACTTCAATACAAGTTTACTTATTGAATTTCATATTTTGTACTTTTGTCTTCCTCTCTTTATGTTTATGAAGGATGGTATACTTTTAATATATTTTCATAAAAATGTACATAAGTTGTTGTCATTGTTTTAAGTTGTTTAGATTTTTTATACACAAGACGTTATTGACTTATAACAATTTAGATCTTTATTACATTCTTTTAATGAAAACGTGTGTAAAGTGTAACAGTTAATATATAAATTTGGGAAATAAGTACATACACATATATATAAGTATAAAAGACATTGTGTACAAAAATTTTATTTTTGTCTAATTGCATGTTTGTTCAATATTTAATTGAAATATATTTTGTAACCATAGTATCAACAACAACATTGTTTTGATTTGTAGATAGCAGAGAAGAAGGAAAAAGTTGAAGTGGAACAGGACAGGAAAAAAGCAGAGTTTAAAGCTGGTCATCACATTGGAGTAAGTGATATTGTAAAACTGTATGACTGTCATCATATGATGAGTATTATTAGTAAGTTAAAGTTTGTTGACCATCATCATGGTGTAATTATAATAGATGAACTCTACTGGTCACCCTTTAATTTAATGAAATATAACTACATGTTATCATCTATTGTAAATATTGATATTGTTTGATTGACATAAGAAGTGATCAACAGTTTGTAAAATCATTCTTGAAATTACTGATCATTGCTGTTATATAAATAATAATATATTTATTTTAAACATAGCTTGTACTTTGCTTAAGAAGAGGTAAGCTAACCTTACAAATAGCAAGATAACTTGATGTAGAATTTTAACATTATATAGTACAAAATGTATTATTAATGAGTGTAGTCATAGAGCATATTTAAACTTGTCAAGTTTGTTCTTTTCATTGTTAAGTATGGTTATCTGAAGAGTAAACTAGAATCTTCATAGTTATGAGTCTTCAAACAGCTCAGTGGACGAGAGGTGTTTACATTCAACCCAGATTTGGCTGTAGAAGGCCAGATGGGTGAAGATGAGGCAGCATATGATCTATTTCCTCGAGAAGATAGCGAGGTATTGATATTTCATCTATTATCAAAGCATGAGGTCTTGTTTGTATGCTATTTTATCTCTTAAGGATTTTTTTGGAAATGTTATTAAGGAATGTTGCTTAATTAAGTGCCCTCCGCCAGTACAGTGGAATGTCTCCGGATTTACAACACAAAAATCAGGGGTTCGACTCCCCTCGGTGGGCTGGGCAGCTAGCCCTTTGTGGCTTTGCTATAAGAAAAACACACAGCTTAATTAAACAGTGTGTGTTTTATCAAGTTCATCACTATTATTTGATATCATAGTTTGTTTCTTCAAAGAGAAAAAAAGGTGTACAGTGTAACATTTATATATTTTTATTACTGTCTCCACGTTACAGGCTGTGGTATCACAAGGATATCGGAAGAATTCTCTTTATACAAAAAAAGACATAATTATAATCTCTCTCTTTTTTGATTAATACCAGCAAACTTGGTTGTTTGTGTTGACACATCAGTGAACAGTTTTGTGTCTTTTTGTAGCTGGGAAATTGAAAATTGATTTTAAAAGGCTTTTATAGTTTTGGAGGAAATTAAAATACACATTTAAACTCAAACCAAAAGTTTAAAAAATACATATATTAATTTGCTTTCATGGTTAAAAACATGAAATAAATACCTCATTTAAAATATTTTATGAAAAGTGAATGAAATAATGAACAAAACTGCCTCTGGATATTGTATTAAAGAAAGGACATTAGGTGTTTAATGACTCAGTTTACAAGCATTGTAAATGGTGAACTTTCTTCATCGAATGTGAAGTTTTAAGCCAAGTTCTAGAAAAGTTAATTACTTATGAAGAATCAGTTCCAGATTTTTCTTAACTGGAAAGGGGGCAGTGAGACATATGCTGGGATTAAATCTAAAATTATGGTAAAACTAAATTTGTGGGCAATAGTAGCTTTGGGGTTGTAGAACTATTTTAGCCCCCTCCCACTAGTGCAGCTCTGTTAAGAAATATAATTATAGACTTAATATATAAATATTACTTTTAAATTTTGTCAATGCTAACATGTATGAGATATATTTATCATAAAATTTGAGGGCATTGGAACATATAAAAATTTAATTTTTGTAAACTTTCTTTGCAGTTGCAGAACTGTGATTCATATCTGGAACTAACAACTGAGACCTTTATCCTGCAAGCAAATGTAGGATTAACATTGTTACCTAATCTTCATGAAGTGAACAGAAGAAAAGCAAACCTATATGGTAAGGAGATGTACTGAGTATGTATTACATTAAGAAAGTAACTGTTATAGTTGTGCTTTAAATTTAATTCAAGTGTCTGTTGAAGTAGGAAAGTTATAGTTAAGGTTTAATATGAAGTATCTATTTTAATAAGAGAATTGTTGACAAAATTTTAAAAAGTATGTTATAATAATATGAAGTTAGAACATAATATAAATTAGCTGTTAAAATAAGATTTTGTTAAAAACCATTATTATCAGCTGTAATAATAATTAATTTGTATTTAATGCTTATTAATTTAAAAAAAGATGTTTAGACTTATTTAATGAAACCACAAATATTTCATTTTTTAGAAAAAATCATGACATTTAAAATGTTAAAAGAAAGGTCTGTCTGTGAAAGGTAGTTTTTTTACAGATATTAAAAAGCCTTAATGAAGCTTATAACTAATAAAAATGATAAATGTATTGATATATGTAAAAATTATATATTTGCTTTGTTAGTTATTGTCAATATTTCAAAATGTATTGAGAAAAATCAGGACAGATTGTGTTGATTAAATATCATATAGATAATTATAGCAGTAATTGTTGGTATCATTGTTAGTGGTATTTTGTACAAACATGGTGTTCATTATGATTGTTTTATTAAATAAATTTGTAGGGGAGGAGAGGAAGCTCCCTGAAGCAGCTGATTGAGAAGATCATCTTGCTGCTACAGTAGATGGAGAAGCTGTTCCAATCAATAAAAACCTATTTGATGAAGAATTGGATGTGGAATAACCAATGCATAATAAGTAGAAATCCTATAAAGTTACAATGTCTGAAACTTAATTGTAGTTTGTGTTACTGAACATTGGCAGTGACTTGTGTCTCCCAGATTCTTCTTAAAGATAATTTCAAGATTGTTTCACAAAGTGCCCTACCACAGATATGATCTGTACCACTAGTAGATGTCTGCTCTACATTTATTTATTACTTACCTACCTACAGGTGAACATTTTTTGTTAATAGTTAAAAAAACAACACATTCTATTGAACCTGATGTTTTACCTTTCTCATTTTGTTCAAAGCAAGTTATTAAGTTTGGTTTAAGCAATTTATTGCTCAATGCTGTTTGTTTGTTTTTTGGAATTTCGCACAAAGCAACTCGAGGGCTATCTGTGCTAGCCGTCCCTAATTTAGCAGTGTAAGACTAGAGGGAAGGCAGCTGGTCATCATCACCCACCGCCAACTCTTGGGCTACTATTTTACCAAAGAATAGTGAGATTGACCGTCACATTATAATGCCCCCATGGCTGGGAGGGCGAGCATGTTTTGGTGCGACTCGGGCGCAAACCCGCGACCCTCAGATTACGAAGCGCACGCCTTAACGCGCTAGGCCATGCCAGGCCTTGCTCAA
Source organism: Tachypleus tridentatus (assembly GCF_004210375.1). Taxonomy (NCBI): domain Eukaryota; kingdom Metazoa; phylum Arthropoda; class Merostomata; order Xiphosura; family Limulidae; genus Tachypleus; species Tachypleus tridentatus. The sequence continues at coordinate 46,730,381 of NC_134828.1, read as the reverse complement.
TGCAGTGATTAATATAGTGTTTCTAGAATTGAAATGCTAAAGTTACCTTAAAAACAAAAATTGTATAAGATTGATAAAATGTATTAAGTAAAACAAGATATAACAGGAGTAAATGTGATTTTTAAAGAGCAATAATATTTCTATCTTTAGGAATTTGGTTGTGAAATGTATATTTTTCATTGAATATTTTGTTATAAATATTCATTATTGTAAAATAAATGGTGAAAAAAATGAAGCAGTGTGAGTTTAATTCATTGATTGGCACACATCAAACAGTGTTTTTAATTTTTGTAAATGCATAGTTGTATTTATTGAATACAAAACAATATTTAATCAACTTTCTACAAAATTCACAGAAGGATATAAACAAAAGCAAACACTATGTATTTCTGACAGTTAAATAGAAATAACAAAAAGTAAAAACAGATGTATTGATATTTAACCCACACAGTGTGTCTGCACTGAATTATTAAGCTCAGATTTAGACCTTGAACATGGACCACAAAACAGTGAGAGAGTTTGCAACTGATGAAACTGCATTTTAATCATAAAAGTAATGCAGTCTGAACACTATATTTAGTTACCTATGCTCATAACTAGGTATGTTTTTATTTCTGATCTATGTAAAAGACTTGCTTTGATCAAAAGTTAATATTAATTCTATACCAATTTCTTGTGATATCCTGATCAGTTTTTAATTTAATTATATTTACGATACCATCAAGTTAATGCATACATATTTTACAGATTATTGAATGTTACTAAAAGTTATTTCTAGTCCATGTTCAAGGTTTGAAACTGTGCCTAATCCCCAAACTTAGTAATTCAGTTTTTAAATGTACAAATAGTTTTTCTGTATATTTTTATTTTAATTATGGAATTTTAAGCACAATTCTAACATAGTAAACTGTGAAACCTGAATACATTTATTTAATGGTTTGTCTTATTTTATTGCAAACAAACAACTACTAGATGAAATAGTTTCAAACTTCAGAATTATTTTTATGAATTGTATAACTTGCACAAATAAAAGTTAACATTTTTATACTGAAACCGTATTTCAGACAGGTATTTACCTCTTCTCACCTCAAAGCTGTTTCAATCTTGATTTGCTCTCTAAACATTGCAAAAAAAAACTTTTCACCTAGCTCATCAGTCTTTTAAAACATGTACTGATCATGCAACAACCTTCCAACAATCCTTCTGTACCAGCACAGCTAATGCAGTCTATTATTCTAGCATAATCCTCACTTTCAAGAACTGTCATATTCAAACTCAGAAACACTGGCACATCAGTGGGGAAGGAAGTGGTTGAAGTCAGGCAAGTATGTATCAAAATACATTGTCAGGATTAGAAAATGTTAACTTCTGAAATGGTCTTCTTCTCACCCCACTTTGAAAAACTAGAGGGACAGATGAACATGCAAAAAAACAAAATCAAGCAGAAAGTAACCACCCTTAAAGAACTGGTGTGCAAGATTAAAAACAGAAGTCACATCCGTGTGGTATAGAACTATTTCTCAAATGGGTATGTTCTTTACCCAGTAAAGAACACAGTACCACAAAGAGGGAAGAATAGAATGGGCTAGCACCTACTTGCATTGGGGAAAGACATACGATACCGAATCAGTATAAGTGTTGGAAAACAAGATTTGAATACCATGACAAAGATGGAAAAACTAGTGTGGAAGTGATAGCAACTCATATAAGTGCCAATTGTACATCTTCAGGTTACACTGCATTATGACAAGTGCAATCTATCCAGTTGAAACACCTCATATGAGATACTGTAAGTAACAAGTGCAGCTTATCTAGTCAAAATGCTTTGTATCAGATATTGTGAGCAATAATTGCAGTCCATCCAGGCTAAACAGCCAGAGAAAATACCTTTGATATGCAGCTGTGTTATGAGGATACATATAAATATAAATACATATTTTTACGAGTGTGAACAAGAGAACTGTCATAACTGGCTCATTGTCAGCATACATATCCCACTTATGTCACTTATGTACCAAAGTACCAAACATAATGACAGTGAAACATATAAAGGTATAAGAGAGGCTAGGACTAAAGGACCATGAAGGATACATGAACAGACCAAGTACAATCTGCCTAGGCAGAAAATGTCCAGGGGAAGTGTCTTGGAATACAACAAATAATGCCAAGTGAAGTACATCTGGGTAAAAACATCCAGTGGAAGAACTTTACATGAGTTTGCAAGATCGACAAGTGCAGTATGCTCAGACAGAAAACACCCAGAGGAATTGTCTTCGAGATAAAATATTATGGTCAAGAGTAATCCACCAGGAAAAATATCTAGAGAAAGTATTTTAGGATATGCTAGACAATGCCAAGTGCAGTCCATCCAGGCAAAAAACATCCAGTGGAAGCACCATGCATGAGAACTATTTGATCAACAAGCAGGCATGCCAATGACATTTATGAAAAAGAGAGGAAATGGAATATAGCCTGGCACCACAGCGCGGCACAGCCATGCCTGACTAAGGGGGTCTGGGGGCATAACTATAACTTTCATTTACAGTTTTTAGCAGATTGATTTATTCTTTTAATTTGCATTCATTTTTTAGAAGATATATCAAAATATCTAAAATTAACAAATAAAATAAAAAGTAAATAAATGAAATTTAAGATTGTTTATTTGCTATTTATTCAGTTTAATTTTTTTCTAAATCAAAATATATTAGTAATATGAGTTAATAAAGCCAAAATAACTCAGTAAATATTTCAAATACAAATCATTTCATTATTATCCTTTTTGTCATCAATAACATCATCATCATCAACTACTGGTATGCTGCCAATTAAATGTTTTACAGTCATTGCCAATAACTACTTCTCTGCTGCATATATTCCATCCAATTTTCAAATCACATAAAATTACTCTTTTGACTAATCATGACCACCTACAGTTCAAATTGCTCATCTATGCAATCTTGTCATTATACTACTGATACCTTAATGTTGGTGAGTTTTCCATTCTTTCACAAATTGACAATACAAACTAAAACAGCATATGAAGGAAAGCTATGACATTGCTTAAAAATTCAACTACTGATATGGTTCAATATTAAACTACTGATATCAGTGATATGCCTCAGAAATTAAATTTTGTACAGTCACTGACATCAACAACTACTGTCTGCTGCATGTATTCCATTAAAATTTCAAATTACTTAAAATTACTCTACATGACTACCTACAGTAAAACTTGTTCATCTATACAATCTTGTCAGTAAATTACTGGTACCTCAATATCAGTATATTTTTCATTCTTTCACAATACAAACTGAAACAGCAAATCAAGGAAAGCTTTGACATTGCTTCAAAATAAAATTAATGATATGCTTTAAAATAAACCACTGGCACTGTATGCTGCAGATAATAATAAAATGTTTTTCAGTCACTGATATCAACTTCTGCTCTGCTGCATAAATTACAGTCAAATTTCAAATCACTTAATTTCCTTTGGCTACTTTCCTCTTTTTCGAGACAAGGGTTTCCAGTGCTCTCTTCCGAGCTTTTTTTCTCTCCTTCTCTGAATGGGCAGCTCTCTGTGCCTCTGCGGCTTTCTGTCTGGACTTTTTCTTTAGCCAAGGTGGCTGGGCCAGATTTCACAGAACCATAGGCCTCAAGCCTTTCTGCCCTTTTCTTCTGATTCTCCCTCAGCTTTGAGGTATACTTTGAAGCTGCTGATCTAATGTCCTTACACATTCTCTTGTCTACAGGATCAAAATGAACATCTTTCCTTTTAAACATTTCAATCGCTGTTGTTTCTTTGGAGCGTGGAGAATATTTTATCGTCTGGTATGCACACGATACCAGACCACGAGACCTGCAACGAGACTGCCTCCAAGATGGCGGTCAGATTTTTTTTTTCTGCAATAAACATTGAAAAAATACGATTTCTCCTCAAAAACCACCTACCCGGCCCCCAAATCGCTCATATTTTCTCCTCGAATTTACACGAATCTCGTGGGTGATCGTTGGCTGTTTAAAAAAACTGCGGAAATCCGCATTTCAGCGGAAAAATGGCACGCATGAACAAGTGTAGTCTGCCCAGAGAATCACCTTAGATATACAATACTGTGGCCAAGTGAGGTCTACAGGGAAAGACATCCATGGAAAGCACCTTAAGATATGTTGGATTATGCCAAGTGCAGTCCATCCAGGCAAAAATCTTTCAGTGGAAGTGCTTTGCATGAGAACTATTTGATGAACAAGAGTGGTCTTCCCTGGTAACACCCAGGAGGTAGCACCTTAGGTATAAATATGATCTGGTCAAGTACTGGTATAAAAACATGCAGAGGAAGTGTCTTGGGTTAAGACAGATTATGTCAAGTGCAGTCCATCTGGGCAGAAAATATCATGTGGAAACACCTTTCATAAGAATTTTGTGAGCAACAAGTGCAGTCAACCTGAGCAAAAATGTTCAGGGAAAGTGCCTTGGATCCTGATTGTTATATTACAGTGTAATCATTGTTCAGTATCACAGTAAGAATAACAATGCTAGCCCTCTTGTTGTTGAGTGGGTACACATAATCTACAAATTCAATTTTAGTTTATTGTACAAAAACTACTCAGGAGGAATCTTCCTTGGTCCACCACTCCAAGAAGTGGAAAGGACTCTTTCACTTCACTAGAAGAAAAGGGAATGGAATACATATTGGGGAGTCCAGAGGAATGACACAGCAGATACAGTGCTATGGGTGTCTGCAATTCCCCATATAGAAAGACCCTAATTATAAAAGCCATGAGTCAGTAGGGATAGGCAAAAATCCTTATCTGCTTTACTCCACAGACCACAGTTGTCCAGAAAAATAACAAACCTATAACTATGAAAATGGACTTAAAACAAAAAATAATAAGCAACACCTAAAGTACAAAACCACTAAATGAACTTAGAAGGAAAAAGATAAATAAACATCAAACTTGTTAGTCCACTCAAAAAACACAAGGAACACAAAAGTAAAACCTATCCTGAAGAACATTAGAAGAAACAGGCAACCAGTTAATATTAACAATTATTTTTTAAAACTCAAATCCAATCACAAATTAGACACAACTGGTAGTAAAGAAAAAGCAACTTGCAAACATTAACAGTGAAAGGAAGTACAAATAATGAGCCAACACACCCACAAAAGTGGTCAAAGTTATAATTACCCAAACAGTAATGATCCTGCATAACTTGGACATGTATAGAAAATTAAGCAAAAACAATGTAAAAATGAAACAAAACAAATTGAAACTAAAGTATCTGAGATGATAAAAGAAGTATAACAATCTAACTTACCAAATAGTGAACATATAAAACATGAAAGAGCAAACTTTATAGAGTGAGAAAATTAGACCAATCCAAAAGCTAAAATGACTTGATAAATGTGTATATACCTACTGGAAGGGAGTAAAACTTACCACAGACCTTCTGGGAAGAATAACAACACCTTACCCAGGAGACTACATGAAGGTATAAAAAGTAGGAAAGTGTAACAGAAAGAAATCTCCACAAAGTAGTTAGAACCTTCCTACAAAAATCAAAGCCTGTATTTCCCCAAGAAAAATCAACCCTGAGAACTGGAGATTGTGTCAAAACCATGACTACTGTGGATAGAAATTCATCACCTGCCATAATAAATATGAGATTTAAAGTTAAAACTGATAAAAATTTGTGATTAAGCATAATCCAAATTCTGTAGTCACATGTACAAATTAAAAACACACATCTATACACTACAGGGTGGCCCGTAAGTCCCTACCCATCCATATGTTATCATGTTATATTCAATTATGCATGTATTTTAAATTTGTTTATTTTTTTTTCTCAGAGAAATATGGCCAATGTAAGCCCATTTTCACTTGAAGAGCGTATTGTGACATGTACGTGAATGCAGCGAGAATAAGGGACAGCACACAGATACACTGGATGCATAAGATGTATGGATGGGTAGGGACTTACGGGTCAGCCTGGAGAATGCTGATCAATAAAGTGTAAGTTGTGCTAGAATAATAGAGTGAGCTAGGTGTTCTAGCACAGATGGTGCAGTAGGGTTGGTAAGGGTAGTCACATGACCACCTCATGTTCTGAAGGTGTGCAAAACTGTTGGAGTAGACTGCCGTGCAAAAAAAAAAGTTTTAGCAATGCTCAGAGGGTAAACTAAGATATCGAGAGAGCTTTGCTGGTGAGGAAGTAAGACCATCTAGAATATTTTATTATTTGCACATGTGTGTGTGTGTGTATATGATATTTGTACAAATTTGTAGCTTTGAAATTTCAAAAAGATTTCATTATAATACATTGTTTTAAAGAAACAATTCATCTCCAATCTTCATCATGAAGGGTAATTACATAACCAAAAGTATATTCTTTATGCTAAATCAGTCTATCGTGTATAAGGTTTCACCCTCAGCATAAGGAGCTCATAATCCTACTTTGGCAATACTGTACATATGGTATTATACAATGGTGGCAGGAATTACATGTAGCTACTTGAAAACAATGGTTAACAAATGAGATTTTAACATAAGCTTTAATTTCTTAATATCAAAATGAAATATTTAAATTAATTGTCAATCTTCACTTTTCTTTATAACACTTTTTTGCTCCAAATTTCACAAATCAGATAATATTTTTACCCCTATTTCAACTCTTCAGTTTTAATACTTTTAATGCAGATTACAAACGTTTATTATAAATACTGCTAAGCCAATATAATTTTATAGCATGCAATTACCTTGTTTTACTCCGATATAGACAAGTCTAACCTACACACAACGTCCTCTTTTATTTAAAATATACATTCAGGAAAGTACTAAAAACAGTCCTATACAAAATTATGGTCAACTTTTAAAGATACTTGAAGTTTGAGTGCAAAATGTACAAGATCTACAAATTGTAAATTACTTCATTTCTTTTGTATTTTTTACTTGTTGTTATAAGAGTGACTAAAATGTAAAAATTAGAAAACTGTTTGGATACAGGAATATCAATGTAAAAATAAATTAAAAAAATCGATTAATTTATGCAAGAAGAATGCAAGCAAGAAGCTATTCTGCACCATAATTTGAACTATATACATGTATATACCGACTAGGTGATTTTTAGCTTGTTACACAGGTTTATTGGTTACATATAGTTCAAACAGCAGTAAAATAATAAAATGAAAGAAAATGAGATGCAGTGTTACAAGCCTGAGGCTGTTTATGATAACTGTAATTTTATGCATCATTCTAGAAAGAAAAAAAGGATAATTTATATTTATTTTACATTTTGTGTGGTGATTATTAGGTCAGTTAACTAGATGAGCCCTGTGCAGTGTTAGGGTAAATAAAATAACAAAAATATAACGTTCTATGCAAAAGAAAACTTCTGATATTCATGTAAGAACTTCTAGGAGTTATGCAAATGAAATTTGAAAATTGGTAAGACGAAAACCAATTTTAATCCTGACATAAAATTACTTTTACTCAGACTAGTCTAAGTCATATTCTGACTCTATAAGTTCACACACAAATTCCAGTGAAATTTTTCCGTATAGTTTTTTTCTTACAGAGGTAACGTTTTTTGTCGGATGTGTATTGCCAAAGTATCATCAGTTCTCTAAGTTTGTAGAAGATTCTCGACACCAAGAATCAACTAAGTGAGTGTTGCCAAAGATGTGGAGTGTTGTTTAATCGGGTGCTTAAAGTGCATGTTGCAAAAAATTGTTTCATTTACATTTGATTTTAAAGTACCTTCTATCATGATGAGATGTGATATTTCTATGATAAAGTAAACGGATTATGCCTCTGCTGTTTTCAGAGTGAGGTATACTGTATGTGATGAATCCGGGGGATTGTAGTATTTTGTTTTCCTGTGCAATGTGTTTCAGACATTATGATGATGTTAGTGTTTACATGTTTGTTCATGTTGTAAATTTCTATTATTTTATCTTTGACGTTTCCTTGACAGTTGATGTGTAGAATTTTAATGTGTTTGATCATTTTGTTGTGCTACTTCCCTTGCATAATTATAAGTGATAAGTGATGTGGTTTGAGGTTGGGAAGGTGGATGTAGTTTTTTGGCCAGACTACAGAGAGCCTTAAGGGACTCGTGTTTTGGTTTGAAAGTGGGGAATTCACTCAGTTCAGTTAACATGGCTAGTAAGTTTGTAGTGAATACGGTGGGGTTGAAGGTGTGAGTAGTCTTTGTGCGTGTAGCTTCGACATATGTGCGCGTTGTTTGAGGTTGGGTGGCTGTGTTTGTGGTCTGTAAGAATGTTGGAGTTTCTAGTAGTGGTTGTTTTGTGGTATGAGTTGTTGAATGAGTGTTGAGGGGCTGTGTGTTGGTGTTCATATTTTTAAATAGAATTCTGTTTCTGATCTGTGTGTATTTGGGATAGCCTTTGTAACTGGCTGCATAAGAGCCCTGACAGTTTGCACATGTGATTTGGTTGTGCTCTTTGAAGCACTGAGCGACCTCGTGCGGTCCTTTACATCTCATACATCTGTCTTTGGTCATACAATTAACATTAGTGTGTCCGAACTTTTGGTATTTGTAACATTGGTTTTTGATGTGGTTTCTCTGGTTCGATCGTGTGTTTTTTAAAGAATGGGAAGCAACTGTCTTTTAGTAATTTTTGTTCACCTTTAGTATTTACGATTATTTTGACAAGTGGAGTTTTTTTTTTTCGTTTTAAATGAGATTATTCGTTCGGTTTTTGTTATGTCGTAGCTTTGCATTTTAAGTTCTTCCATGATTTCGTTATCTTCGATGTCAAAATCGACACCTCTGATAACTACAGTTGGTTGTGTAGTGTTGTTTTTAGGTGTCTGGATCGTGGCTCTGACCCCGAAGGCATCCTTGGGCCAATGAGCCAAAATGTGGGTGAAATCGTCTGATTATGTACATTTTATCAGACGACTTCCCAACGGAAGAGCTTTAGTCGGCTGGCTGGTTTGTTGGTCTGGTGCCGAGTCCGAGTTTTCACTGTTTGAGGCTTTATCTTCAACTGCCTTGTTCAGGATTTCTGTCATCTCTTCATTTGACATGGCTTCTCCTGTTGACCTCGTAACTATCTTGTTATTTTTTCTCATAGTTTTACTAGTCCTCATAAGGACTGAAAGGTTGCCTTTTCAGAAAAACTAAAAAAACACAAATTCAAATAATTGCTTGTCCTCTACACTATTCTTTCTAGTGCACACGTCCCTTTCCCTTCCTGACCGACCTACTCGCCGCCGACCGAAAGCACCTCCTCGCGGAAGCTTCGCCAGACCAACGCTGCCTACCCTACACAAACCATGCCCTTTGCACAGGAAACCGCCGACGGAAGAGCACCTCCAAAACGCCACATTTCCTATACGCCCGATGGAACACGGGACTTGAAGTCTCTCTTCAGTTTAAAAACTGAATGTTTCTAAATTGATCGGTCCATATTAATTTTCTGTTGAATGTGATGCCTGGAAATTTAATGGTTGGGGAGAATGTGTCCAGCATTTTAAGTTTGATTTTTGGAACGGATTTATTTTTCCGGGTGATTTTTCACTTGAAGATTATAGCTTGAGCTTTGGTTGTGTTCAGTGCTACTCGCCAAATACTAGGCAGTTACTCTGTTAAGGGTGGTTTGGACTTTCGAGGGAGCCAGCAGGGCTTCATGTAATTTGCTCCATACTGTTAAATCGTCAGCGTATTGAGAGGCGTTGATATACGTTAGCTTCGGGAAGGAAATGTTATTAACATACATGATATATTCTACATATCTGAGTACAGAACCTTGCCGAGAGGTAAACGGTGTGAGATGTTGCAATATTGATTTTGACTTTGGTTGTTCTGTTGTCTAAGAAGCTTGAGATCTATCTTGTTAAGGTTGGCGGGAGATTGAATAGAGACAGTTTCTATTTGAGACCATGATGCTCGACTGAATCGAAAGCTTGTTTCACGTCAAGAAATAATCCCACTGTGGTGTGATTTTTATTTGTATGACTGAGTTTGTTCACCTTACTGAGCGGTCTGTCTGTTTCTTCAAGAGGCGTTTTATATTTTAGATAGTAGCGTATTTTTCCCGAAGTTTATCAATACTGTTAATCAGGCTAATGGGAATCTACACCGCGCCCAAATTCGGGTTCCATTTGGGACACCCTAGCGGATTTTTTTTTCTTTTCGTAAAAGAATCAAATTTCATGTTACCTAAAGATAAGATTATAATTTTGGAGACATACCCTTTTAACACCATTTTCGTTTATTTTCGAGAACAACTAGAACAACAACTCATGTTAGTTTTGTTACAGGAAGTTCAGAAAATATGATTTTATATCATTGTTATGAGATAAAAGACTGTTAAGTGTAGATGTTGTTAATTTATTTTGAGAATAAATAGCGTATGATTGTTCGTAACATGACATTTACAAGCTATTAATTTAAAGTAAACGTTATAACGAGTTTAATTACGTAACTCGACAACAGTTGCACATTGTGTTTGTAACCCATTGCTGTTGAGATTATCGATTGTCGTGTGAAATTTATTAATGACAAGTGTGTTTGTGTGTTTTTCTTGTAGCAAAGCCACAAGGGCTATCTGCTCAGCCCACCGAGGGGAATCGAACCCCTGATTTTAGCGTTGTAAATCCGGAGACATACCGCTGTACTAGCGGGGGGCATTAATGACAAGAATATAGCGAACAGACGATTTGGTAATAAAGATAAATAGTGTGAAATGAGTGGAAAAAGTAAACAGACCGACAAAAAACGGTTGCGGATTCGAATCCCTGTCCCACCAAACATGCACGCCCTCTCAGCAGTGGGAGCGTTATAATGTGACGGTCAAGAGTTGGCGGTGGGCGATGATGAATAGCTGCCTTCCTTCTCGTCTTATATTGCTAAAATTAGGGACGGATAGCGCATATAGCCCTTTAGTAGCTTTGCGCAAAATTCAAAACAACTCAAACCGACGAAAAACAGGCAGAAAGTTATAAAACGGAAAGTTAATAATCTTGGAAGATCTGACGGTTAATATATAACAGTGAGTGTTGAGAAAAAGTTAAAAAAATAATTTATTTCGTCAAAGGGAGTTTTCAGCATAAATTTATATCTTTGATATTTTAAAAATCAAAGTTTTTAGCTTAATTTCTGCAACACCTATCTTGAAAAAGCCAACTAAGCCTAATGTTACCATTAACCGACTTAGGTCTTACCGAAACAATCTGACTGTTATAGCGAGATAGCAAAGAAAAAAAATATTTATTGCAAAGAAATTGATGAAATTAAAAAAATATGCTGTTAAGTTTAACGTTTCTAAAAAAGTTGCAAATGAGAAAAATTGACACCAACCTTCCTTAAGGTAAAAGTAAACCAAAAAAATAAAATATATCATTGAAAAATCCTAAACAAATCGTTTAAAACAAACTATAAGAGAGAAACACAGAGCTGAAATTTCTCTACAAAAATGAAGTGAATTTCCGAAGCAAACTTACAAGTTTAACTTCCTCTGACGATTAAACTTTCGTCAATACATAAAACCAATTACTATAAAGGCTTAGCTATCAATTGGAGGCGAGACAGAGAGCTAGAAAATCTGTCCGTCAGTTAAAAAAACAAAAACATCCAGACACTATAACGAACAATACAGTCCAGTTTATGAACTTTTAACTCAGTGAACCTCACACTACAGCCCTAAATAAATGTGTAAACAACGCAGTAACTCATTTCACCATTGCAGTGTTAAATTTAAAAAATAGCCTTGAAGACTTCTGCAGAAAAGTTATAATAGAATCACATCGTAAATCCAATCGACAACAATTATTCCCAAGTCAAAGACCACGAAAAGAATCTGCGTCTATTTCATCTGTGGACAAAGAAGAGCCATCAGAAACATTTAACATTCCAAAAAACAAGAGTAATTTAATGAGCAATTTCCATAACAAACCAAAAGCGGGTCTATTAATAAACTTTATTGGTTAATACAGTGTAAAACTTCATAAATACTAAACAAAAGTAAACCTATAAAACAAAATTTGACATCAGAAGAAAAAAGAGGCTTAAAACGTTTTAGAAACAAAGAAAATATTGTCATTCAAAGAACCGATAAAGGAAATTCAATCTTTATTTTAACAATCAAACAGTATTGTTCCTCAAAGGAAAATATATTGACTGATACGTCTGAGTTTGTTCATTCAAATACTGACACTAACCCAATACACAACAAAAGAACCAGAAATCTACTCAAAATACAATTAAAAGAAAAACGATAAAACTTTTTTTTTTTTGCATACAAACCAAGCTCGAGCAACAAAAGCAACGGTTTACCATACGTTCATAAAACATTACCCCCAATCATGTATCATTATAACTTTCTAAACTGTAACTTTCATAAACACTTTAACTGCATTTTAACAAGTTATTTTACCAAAATAAGCACCCGATTAAACAACACTCCACATCTTCTGCAACACTTACGTAGTTTATACAGTAAGGTTATTATGTTTAGCTTTGATGTCTTAAACCTATTTCTTCAAACCCCTTGTCACGAAGCAATGCAACTTTGCTGAAGAAAACATTTCACAATATTTCAAAAAGAGAATCAATATAAAACATGAACATCTTATTCAAATGTTACAACTAGCCACATTCATTTATTTTCAATGCAAAAATTCGTACATAGTTCGGTCACACGGAGAAGCCGTGGGGAAATACATTGTCCGGTAGTTGAAAGTTCTCTTGTTGTATCACATTATTATATAGCACGAATCAGTCACTTCCAAATAGAAACCTGCAAATTTGTTTAGATATACAGATGAAGTTTTCTTTGATTTTGTTTGTCAAGATGAACAAATATATTTTCTCCAACATAAACAATCTACAAAAAAAACAAATATTTCACAGAGTAAAACGATACGATTAATATTTGAAACGTTAACATCACACGAGCGCCCTCAAGATTTCACAACTAAAATTAATAGAAAAAAACACATAGAACGAAAATTACATAAACTGATTTTCTAATCATGTAAACCACCAAAATCTAGGTACTCTAAATTTAGGATACACTTTGTACACAACAGAAAACATCGACAAAGAAATTATACACTAAACTAAATGGTTCATTTACGTTAACTACAGTAGTTATTGAACCTGTTAATACATTAAAAACACACACATACTTGAATGTCAGGCCAAAAGAACAACAATAAACACCTTCCCAAGTCCATGAAAATATTACTAAAAATAAGCAGTTTTTTTAACAGAATATCACAGGACTAAAACGTGATCCTGACACTAACAGAAGAAAAATCGGAGAAACTTTATTTATAAAATCAAACAGTCTCATTGTTAAAAAACTCCCAAACATGTCTCTCTATATCTTTGATAGTTCTTCCTCATATGTTCCTTAGTGTATGTATTTTGCATAAAATATTACACAGATTTTATATTGATTCGTCATTCAATTGTTTTTGTTTAACTATACCTAAATAATTTTAAAATTCACGGGGATTAATATTTATTTGACAAGAAACTCACTTAAAATAAAAATGTATCTCAGGACGGCTGATGTAGGTGTTAACACTGTTGTAAAACTGTTCTGAGATACATTAACATTTACATGAATAAGTAACTACAATCATTTCTATAATTTAAATACGTTGTTAGATTTTCAGTATTGATTTAAATACTAAAACGTTTTTTACTATAAAAACTTGTCTTCTTTATAATGATGGCAACAGTGATCGAAACATCGTCCCTGTTCTAAGAATTAATATTACTATGAAAGTTGTACTAAAATATACTTTATCAGTCAGTGAACGTAAAATGAAACTATTAATATATTCAAATTTAATGTTTTATTTCAAAACTTGTACTGTATACAGTAGGAATTTTGATAAAAATTTAGAAAAACTACATTACACACTTTGTCCTTGTGTCTCCACAACACGCAGTTGTCGTCCATTCTGCAAAGTTTAATCAAAATCTACCTTTATACTCCAGATATACAGTAGATCCTGGTATTTAAGACCACCCCTTCTGCAGAGCAATAGTGGTCTTAAACAGCAGGTGGTCTGTTATTGCAGGAGCCCATTTTTTGCATCTTTTTTTTTTTTTGTACATATTTTGAAGTTAACAAAGAAAACAAAGAAAGGCTTTTCATTTGTTTCTTCTTATATTTTTTTCTTAGCAAAAAACAAACAAACCAAAACAAACTAACAGCAATATGTACAAAAACAATTTTACAATACATCTAGACTCTATTAACTTTATTTACAGTTTGAAAAGTCCTGATTGCACAACTGTTTTTTTCTGGTCTGCTGAGCCAACACGGTCACTGACTTCTGTCCACTCTGAACAATATTCAAAAGTTCTGCGTTGTTCTGGGCCACTGCGCACTTTCGAAGATATTCCAGGCATCTAGCCATCTCCTTGTTCTCTGGAACAAAGTCGTCTCCAGTTTCCTGGTCTTGTTGCTCCTCCTCTGGCTCCTGGTGCTCACCAGCAGCTGCTTCATCGAGCTCCTTCTGCCAGTTGTCTCCAAACTGGACGGTGCTGACTACGTCACTGTCGCAGTCGGTGAAATCCTCCCAGGATGTACCACCCAGGACACGCTCAAAGTCTGGATCTGCTGTGGGTAGCTCCAGTTGTGGTGTGTCCTCTGTGGCTGGAGCAGAAGCTACAAAACCACACTTCCGAAAACAGTTGATCACTGTCTCAGCGGTAACACAATCCCATGCTTGTTTACACCAGTACACCATGTCCAGAATGTTCACAGATCGCGCGATGTCTGTTGCAAGGTCTGTTTCATTCATTTGAAACAGCACATGCCTCACAAGCTGCTTCCTGTAATGCGCCTTGAAAGCACGGATGATTCCTGCGTCGCATGGCTGTAGCTTTGATGTCGTGTTCGGAGACAGGAAATGCAGCTTGACATTTGACAGGGTGATGGCGGGGTGAGCGGGGCAGTTGTCCACAAACATTAGGATTTTCCTCTTCTGCAGCTTCATTTTATTGTTGATAGTTGTGAGCCAATCCCTGAAGATAGTGCTGGTCATCCACGCCTTCTTATTGTGTTTATATATTACGGGAAGCGATGATGTTGACAGGTTGCCAAAACAGCGGGGCTTGGCAGATTTCCCGATCACTAATGGGGTCAGCTTCTCGCCGGAGGCACTGCACGCGAGTAAAATGGTGAGCCGCTCCTTGGAATTTTGGCCCCCACTGCAAGTGTCCCCCTTCTTGACAAGTGAACGGGTGGGTAGGGCTCTATAGAACAGCCCCGTCTCATCTGCGTTGAAGATATCCTTCAACTCGTAGCCCTCGGTAATAGCTGCCAGGCGCTTGTTCCAGTCATCGACTGCTGCAGGATTCACGTCTGCTGCTTCTCCATTCAACACTTTCATGGACAGATTGTTGCGTTTTTGGAAAGCCTCTAGCCAGCCTGTAACATAGAAAACAAAACACGCGTTAAAATTTGCGAAAGTAACTTAAACTTATTCAAGTCAAATAAAACAAAAGTGAATGCATATTAAAACATTTTGGGTTATCAAGCTGGAAATTTATAGGCCTAAATAATTACCATTGGAGGCAGTGAAGTCATCCAGATTCATTTCTGTGGCTTTCATCTGTGCATATTCCTTCAAGGCTACGCCAGTAACAGGGTGGTTTTTGGCACGTGCGGCACAAAACCAGTCCCACACTCTTTCGTCCAGCTCTGTGTAGACTGTTTTCCGTACTTTCTGATATTTTTGGCCAGTGTTAGCACCATTTTGCCACAGTGACATTATTTTTTCTTTGTCATTTACTATGCTCTGTATTTGTGTCTTTCCAACGTTCATGGATTCTGCAATTTTTCTGCAGCTTTTGCCGCCTTCAAACAACTTTCACACGATCTTCTAGTGAAAGCACTTTGCGTTTTCGACAATCAGCCATGACTTCAGAATGAAGATAAAGACGTTTTGAATATCTGTAGAGCAAAAGAATCAAATTGAAACTGATTTTTAATAAATATATGCCTCCTATTTATACCTTAACCGAACTGATCATTTTTCGTATGATTTGGTCTACTAATCTACTAATTGGATGCGACATGTTTGTTCAGCAATTATCAATGAAAAACTGGCGTGTGGTGTGGGTTTGTTTGTTTAGCAATATTTTACATCAGTACATTGGACAAAACTGTCAATTATCAGACGTGAGGTATTATGAAATGACCGTTAAGACCAGCATTTAAGCGACCAAACGACCGGTTTTTGATCACACACGGGCGGTCTCTGGTCGCGTCCAGCGGGTGGTCGGTCACTACGGGGAAAATAACATTGAAAGCCGTCTGTTGGCAGAAATATGGTCGGAAACACCGGGTGGTCGGCGACAGCGGGGGTCGTCCAAACCAGGATCTACTGTATATGTATTATTATTATTAATCAATAGTTTGACGTAACGTGCGTTCTACAGTATATGCACAGTTATAAACAGAGCGAGCTCTGATCACGTGACTGTGTGACGACATGGGGAAGTCGCCGCCATTGTCAAAAATGGGAAAATACATCCGAATGTTACTGACGGTTTGTTTGGTTGTTTTGAATTTTGCGCAAAGCTATTCAAGGGCTATCTGCGCTAGCCGTCCCTAATTTAGCAGTGTAAGACTAGAGGGAAAGCAGCTAGTCATCACCAACCACCGCCAACTCTTGGGTTACTCTTTTACCAACGTATAGTGGGATTGACCGTATCATTACCCCCCCACGATTGAAAATGTGAGGCATGTTTGGTGTGACGATTATTCGATCCTGTGACCTTCAGATTACGAGTCTAGCACCCTAATAACTCGACTATGTCGGACCTTTTGTTTTAGAAGTGTTCTCTCTGTCAGTCTGTGAATACAATAAAGATATTTCATAATGTTTATTTAAAAGATAGCTACAAGTGTTCGCGTTTTCATTTTTTATTTTTCTTTACAGATTACGAGTTGAACACCTTAACCCACTTGACCATGCCGAGCCATCACTGACGGACAATTGCCAACTTCTCAAACAATGCTCGAGAGCTGTTATTGTTTTAATGGCACAAATCAGTGTAAAAAGGCCTCAGGAATCTCCTTCCATGAGTAAGTATTCATATTTATGAACCTTTCTTTCAAAATGAAGGCTTTGAAGCTCGAGCAGTTGCAAATTATCGTCTGTCAAGGCCCAAAGAGCCAAACTGTATTGTAATGTATCAATTTCCACTAGATCTACTAGGCTATACACCGTAGGCCTAATTAAGGTATTAAACGTCAGAAATGAATTTGATATGGTACTGATGTATACTGAGGTATTAAATATACCAATATTTAGGTATGAATAAGCGATCAAGCAGCCAAATCATGAATGACAATGACCGCTTGTGAAAATTAGGTGCAGACTAAGCACGTTTTTGGTCCTAATGCTGATTTTTCTTGTCCAATTTTAAATTTGAAAAGAAGATTTTAAATAGATGTAGCAGAGAGATGTCGGAAAGTGTATCCTTAAACTCAGTTACAGTACAATTTTATTTTTAGGTTCCCTTCTGATGAAGCAGTTCGCCAACAATGTTTGAAGAATGTAAGTCGTGAAGAATTTCAGGCATCACAGGGTGCGCAGTAAAAACTTTCTGGCAAAATGAGAGGTATGAAACTACTTGGACAACACCGTCAATACTTATTAATATTTTAAAAAGAAAACTCATATTTTTAATTTTGAAAAATAAACTCAATGACTTTATAACATATATAAAATGTATAATAATGACTGCCTATGTTTGTTACTGTTTACAGGACACGTACATTTAATTTTCGCTCTGTTTAAAAAATAAGATAACAACAAACAACCAATGGCCTTTTTTGTGAAAACCTGTTTAGCTTAAAAAAATAATTTTCATCTATTTACAGGAGTGCACCCAAGAGACATAAAAGAAGATGACATATTGAAGTGTGAACTGCCAACCATCATCCCAGGTCATCCTTGATATAAGCAAGTTGTACAATCACAAAGTAGACAACTTCCAACAAAACGAGTTCCTGAAATCAAGCAAACATATCCAGTACCTGCCAAGAAAAAGACATCATGTGTCGAGCATTCATACTGTTCAATTGTCCCAGTGGAAGATCAGACAGAATAATGATTAACAATTTTCTACAGTAGTTCATTTGTTATATAGATGTTAAAATCAAAACTGGATGTTGCAATAATTCTTTTTTCTATTATTGCAAAATGTTATAATTCGAAGAACTCCAAAATGAGCAAATATGAATACTTTGTGAGTGTATGTCAAAATAATTTCTATGTATCATGTATTATGATCAGTTAAACTATTAAAAATGTTATGCATAATGTATTCCTTTTATGTATGAGACCCTGAGCTCATCATACATTTACATTTTATTCAATTAATTTATGTAAAAATTGTTAAACCGTGTATGTCTCTTTAAAGTTGTTATGTACATATATATATAATACTGCACAATAATATGACACTGTAAAAATGATTTTATATTTAATATATACAACATTCACACATATAGGATGTACAATGTAATAGTATCATTTAAAACAAAATAGATGTTTAATTAGCTGTGCTGTTACCTTATAAACAAAAAAATTGTCAATAATATATAATTATACATATAATTATAGTGTATATATCTTATAATTTAACTGTGCTGTTACACAGGTGTTTCTTTGTTCTGAAGGTCCATAGATTCACCTGTAATTTGTGTAAATTCTTTCCTCCTATATGTCTATTCTGAAATTAACATTGTAAAATTTAATACATTTTTGACATTGTATATATATAATGTAACTAATGCTAGTTGGCATACCTTCCAAATAACAGTACATATTATCACTTATTTTTCAGTAGCATGTTGGTCTGACTATGTATTCTTCACTGTTATCTCACGAAATGTATGCGATGTAATGAATTGAATATAAAACTCAACAAAGTGATTGACGATTTTAAAAGCTAGAACAATGATATACTAAATATCCCGACTGATCACAAGTCAGAATTACCCCTTGCATCGTTTTATGATATACTAAACATGACAGGTTTCCAGTCTGGGTAAGATTTCCAGAAAGGATTTTCGGGTCATAACAGCGAGGGCCGAATCAACACTGGCAGCATATTAATCTTTATAATTTATTTTTATCTTCTTGTTCATTTAATATCAGTTTCTACAAGATGAATGGGAATTAGCACGCAATGAAAGGAAATAGCACCAAGTCGCACATTTTGAAGCTAACGAGCCATAGGGCCTAAATTCGCTACTGGATTTATAAAAGTCTGTAGACAGGACATTTCAATGTGGAATTTGAACATTTTTGTATTCCAGACTGCCTACAATGCTTTTCAGTCACAAAAGTATGGGAAATTTATTTGTTGAAATATATATAAACTCATTGGCGAATTTAGATACTATGGCTCGTGCTCATACGTAAATATAGACTAAATTTCTACGGATTCAGGTACGTTATGATGACCACTGAGTGTTATTCGACAATAAGACTAGCTATTAACTGCGCAAGTTTACTTCATGCACGCAATTTGCTTCATAATTGCTGTAATTGCAGACATGTTAAGATTATTATATAGTTTTCTCAGGTAATTTTCACCTCCTTCGAAATTCACGCGTGCTAGTGTGTTGTTTACATTGTTCCTGTTTTAGCGGCCGTTTTGAAACCTCTATTACGTCACAGCCTGTGATTTGTCAATGTGTGAGAGTGCTCTCTCTCTGTGTCTATAACTCTATGAATATACGTATTATTATATTTGGTTTGTTGTTGTTCTAACATTAAAGCACAATTGTAACACTAACTATATAGCTACACTAACATATTACATATATAACTATTTTATGAGATACAAAAATAGTGAGGACTACAGTATATTTTATGATGAACTTTAAAAACAAATAGAATGAAAATAGAAGTTGTTAAGAAACAATAATAATTGGAAAGAATAAAAGACAGTGTTAAAAATAAATTGTGAGACTGTGTGATACTCCAGAATATGGAAGTGCTAAATAGTTCCAGGCCTATTGGTATAATATGTTGTTTCTTAAATGGTAGTTTACTTTTAAGTTCCATCCATTGTCTCTGTTCATTTATGAATTTCTTTTTATCCAAGAGTATAGATTATATATATTTTATATCTTTAAAATATTTGATTGTTTGTAAGATAAAAACTTTAAATGTAGGTTAACGTGCACGTGTTACGACGTTTGGAGTGTTATTTTCAAAAGTTTTATTAAATAACATGTTTACCACTTAAGTCAATGAGATTGGCAGCAAAACGTAGTTTATAATTTGAATATTAAAATTATATACGTTTTAATATCTTAATTTAGAAGAAAATATATAGAAAATAGTATCGGTTATTGTGTCACATAACACGTCCAGTTGTCTTACTGCTCAGTTTCTAGTTATTACGCTCACCATATAATATTTACAAGTATCGGAGGATTAAGAACTCGACAATGAGATATATACAAGCTAAATATAAGAACCTTCCGCCTCAAAAGTGAAAGATAGAATTTTGCCGAAACTGTAGATGTGTAATGAAAAAGTCGTTGCTCTGAATAGGAATGGGATTTTTTCAACCCATATATACTTTACTTAGAGACCGTACTAAATTACAGGGATTTTGAGGATACTAATTTGGTAATTTGATATATTTTTCATTTTTAAAAAGTTAATGTTTGAAGCCTACAAAAATGATCTCCACACTCTATCCACAAGGCTAAACAAGACTTATAAACGCACGTGCTGTTGTTCTATGCACGAGCACAGTATCTAGAATAAATGTTTTTCAATGCATTTCTCACTTACTTTCTATGTTTTAAGAAATCTAATTAAAATTTAAATATTTATGATTAATTAGTAATATGTATATTTATACACATACGTGACGTACGGTGTGTGTGTTTTCTCATAGCAAAGACACATCGGGCTATGTGCGCAGCCCACCGAGGGGAATCGAACCCTGATTTTAGCGTTTTAATCCGGAGACATACCGCTGCACTAGCGGGGAGCGTGACGGATGGTAACCGAAATATTACTGTAATTTCCAGTATTCTTTTGTAAACTAATTACATAGTTACGCTTACTGCATTTGTGTTATTCTAATTTTATAAACTAAGGTAAATTTAAAACCACGTTCGAAAATTTACAACTTTAAAATAAGAGGATAGCAAATTTTATAAGTACGTGCTCACATACCATCTTCATACACATAAGATGCGAAGTTTGACAGACATCAAATAGCTGAGCAGTAGTATTGAAACACCTGCTTAATATTATATAAACTAATTTCTTGAATATTCAAAACCAGAGATATACGTCTTAGACACTTGTAAACCACATCAGGTTAAGCCAGAGTCTGAAAAGAAACGTA
The DNA here is from genome assembly GCF_004210375.1 of Tachypleus tridentatus. Lineage (NCBI taxonomy): Eukaryota > Metazoa > Arthropoda > Merostomata > Xiphosura > Limulidae > Tachypleus > Tachypleus tridentatus. The sequence continues at coordinate 46,708,999 of NC_134828.1, read as the reverse complement.
TGACACTATATTGTTAACCAGAACTTAAATATTTTACACTTTAATCATAACATAGATAAAGAAAGTCTTCCAGATTAACCATAACACACGACAACAAAAACATTCTAAAATAACCAAAATGTGTTATTAGAAAAAACTTTCACCATGGTCAACTCTGTATTATTACAGAATAATACATATATAAATGAAATAATAAAACACTTCATAATTATTACTAAAACTGTAGAAGTAAAGTGATAGACATCTAATACTGATCTGTTTAACTGAAATAGTAGGTAGGGTTAGTTTTATTATTTTCGTCTCGTTATTATATCTTATACCAGGGTATATCGTGTCAAAAATGACTGGGCAAGTATCACCACCCTACGCCATAGTACACCCTGCCATCACCTTTCATAGCTAACTGAAATATATACATTTTGTTAAATCAAGCTCAACCAACAGAGGGACAGAAAAGTGAAGTCAAACCTTGGTAAATAACTTTATGAACCAATGAAAATTAAGATAATTCATCGAATAAATTCGTTGTGTTTATAAAATAATTATTGGGAAAAATCACTCAGATTAACAATTTTTAATATTTAGTAAAGCCAGTTCGTTTTGGCAACATTTCATTCCAACAATGATGTTTATGTTATGTTTCCTCTGTTCGAAAATGCAATATATAATGATTTTAGAAAATTTTAATTTTAATTATAATAAACAAATAGTTCAGGTATATCACATATTTTACATTTTCAAACATTATTCTTTCACTTTTTATAAAACACATTGTTTTAAGCACTTATTTACAATACATGTTAGTTAATTCACAGACTTAATGAGACATAAACTAGAGTGCTCCACTGGTACGGTAAAAAGTTTACAGATTTGCAATGCTCCACTCGGGAGTTCGATTTCCCTCTGTGAACTCAGCAGATAGTTTGTTGTGGATTTGTTATATAAAACACACACACACTCTTTCTATAATTGATGTACTGTATAAAATATTCACACCAGAAACCTTGCTTACCTATTTCCCTAAATAATACACAATAATAAAATATTCACATTCCCTTTTTTCAGTTGATTTGCTTCACTAAACTTTACTTTTAAAAGATCTATGTAAATAATTATATTTACCCATTATCAGCGTAGAAAATTATATCCTAAACATTCTGTTGAAGTTCTTACAAAACTTTGTATAGAGCTTATTTCTTGTTGGTTTTGAACTTAATGTATAATGTTGGCTAATACGGTTCTTCATATAGACGTGCTAACAACAATGTACTTTATTGAAAATCGCACTTTAAACAGAACTGTTGTTTCACTTACCACAACACATATTCACAAAACTTCAATATTTTGTACAGAATTTCATATGAGATTATGAGTTCAAATTTATAGCTCTTCTGAAAACGTGAAAGACTAGAAAATAGATTAATCCTGATGTTCATTGTAAATATTAGAAGTTGGAAATTTTTTTCATCAGTAGAAGTAATATGTGTAATCATAGGTTTCTCTTCACCAGGACGTGGTGGTCTGGATAATGACCTTTAAATTTTAATTGTCGATTTCTTCACATTAATTACTCTTGTTTTCCCCTTTATGCGGACATATTCTTATTTGAGAAACGTGATGATGATTCGATTGTATACCTAAAGCCCAGTGTAATAATAAATATCGTATATCCAAGCATGTAAGACTCATCTTAAAAGAACTATCAACAAAGCATAAAGGAAATTCCCTAAAGAGATTTGATATTATATACGGTCTCAGTAGTAATCTTTTCTCTGTTCTAACAACATTATATTTTGCAGCCTCTGTAGGAATTTTGTTTTTCAGTTTTACATATAAAACAACTTACAGACCAAACATTATCTTCTTGCAGTCTAAATATACTATTAACCTCTTGAATTACGATATATATAACTTTTTATATACCTAAAGCTGACACTTTATATTTTAATGACTCCAATACTTGTTTCCTTCGAAATCCTTCCCAAAAACTGACACTTTTGCCAAAGCACCACTCGAACGCTATAATACTTTATGGGGCCCTTCGATGTTATCTTCTGGTAACCATAGCAAGTCGAGCTTATGCTTGGTTCTCTTCACGTAACCACGCTAATCTGAGATTCTGCTGAGGCCTATGCACTAGAATATTCATGTAGACACGATTAGAAAAGGCTCTGTTTGGGTTTATTCAGTGATTTCTTCCTGTAGCTATGGAAACTGTTTATGACAGCTTTCTTTACCAATTAGTGAAGGAACCTACTAGAAATTGAAAGTTTAGATTTATTGCTAACTCCAAATATAGAAATGATCAAGAGGGTTGAAATTTGGGAACGTCTGGAAGTAAGCCATCATTCCTATGTTAAGTCTAATATTTTCCTGCATATGGATATAAGGAATAATGATATTCTGTTTACAAACTGCAAACAAAAAAATTTTGAAGGGATGCAACAATGATTATTATATGTTGTGAATTGGACAGCTGATCAGATGCAAAATAGTTTTAAAGACAAATTTTTTTATCAATCCAAGGAAAACATATTTCTTATAGAAAGAAAATGACAGGTGATAAAGATTATTACAGTAGTTACAGACCTAATAGTCTTACATCAGCTGCAGAACATTTTGGGATGTTTGTTAGATGTTTTACAAAGCCATTTAACAAACTTTAGATTTTTATAGAATAATCAAGATTGTTTTACTGAGGAAAAATCTTGTCTAACAAATCTTTTGGCATATATAAAAATAATACATGTGGGATATCATAACTTGAATTTTTAGTATGATTTGAATGGGAATAACCTTAACAGTGTTAAGAAAGACAGAGATCTTGGTGTAACAGTTGATCAGTCTCTAAAAGCAATCCAAGCAACGTGCTATTGCAGGTGGTAGGACAAATAGGATTTTTGGAAAAGGTTACTAGAATGGTGCCTAGGATAAAAGGGTTGTCATGTGAGGAAAGGTTGAAATTTCTCAAATTGTTTTCCTGTGAAAAAAGAAGAGTTAGTGGGGACTCAATGAGTTGTTTATGAGTGTAAAGAAAATTGAAAGTGTTGATGTATCTTTTTTTCTCATATCTAACAGAGAGAATAGTAAGTCTAGGGAACAAATATATAAATCTTGGCAGGGTTAGAGCCATCTTCAGCTGAAACAGTTTTATTTTTTTACAGGTGGTTAGTCTTTAGAAAGGATTGGATTTAACTTTTGTAAAGGCAGTAGATTTTAGTTTAACAAAAACTTGGTTAGGGTATTTCATAACATTTTCCATATTAAATGATAAAAGAGTTTTTATTTTTATTTTCCACTTTTTATTTTCATCTTTCGAAGCTCTACTTAAATAAGTGGTTGAGTCTAACAACGCAAAATGCATATTTCTTCTTTATGTTCGTTGGCCTTAAGATTTTGGCCAGCAGTGTATATTGAACGTATATTTATATTGATAAATCTCATTATCGTTGAAAATAATTTAACATTAATATTATTTGTTCTCCACTTGTATTCACCGAAGTGTCGTTAAATTATAAAAATAACAAACCATCATAGATTTATATCAAGGACAGATTAATATTTGCATTAGATATTGCTAGGCGAAAATATTAAAAACTACATACGTGATATTTAAAAATAAGATGAGTTTAATGTATTCCTAACATTTGTTAATCATCAAAGTTTATCCTCCTATATACAGATATCGATTATTTGATGAAAAGAAATTTATTACAGGTAAATATAATACAAATATATCTAATTAAGCACTGGAATATCTCACTATTCGTTGGTAAGAGAGTAGACCAAGAGTTGGCGGTGGGTGGTGATGACTAACTGCCTTCTCTCTAGTGTTACACATAGCCCTCGAGTAGCTTTGCGCGAAATTCAAAACAAACAAGCATAATTAATCAATAAATTTTCCTTTATAAATTAAGATGTTACTATATTTGTACTTTATTTTTTATTACAATAGAAATAGAATTCATTTTGTCCATTTTGTAGATTTGGCTTAAATTTAAAAGGAACAAAGTTTTGGTTAAATATACATATTTTTTGTTTCATTAGAATCCAATGATCAACAAGAAAATTAGGAAAAGTGTCTCCTTCTGTTGCAAAGAAGAAGGTAAAATATATCTTTAAGAGTTTCAGTGAGAATCTTTCTGAAACATTTGTGTTATTTGTAGACAAGAGGAAATACAGTAAACTCTCATTGTTTCGAAGTCGCTAGAACCGAATATATCACTTGTATCGAAGTTGTTGACTGGTTCGGCCAACTGTCCATATAAATACATAGTAACAAAAGCCCCTTGAACCGAACTGCATGTATCGAAGTGTCGGCTTGTAACGATGTATAATCATAGTCCCTAGGGTGTGAAAAGCATCAATATTACATCCTTTGTATCGAACCAGGTACGAAGATATTTATTTTTCTCTTCTTCCCTATATTAATTGTCACCGCTACCGACCACCCGCTACTCCGCTAGCAAGTGCAGTTAGTCAGTCTCCGCGCAACAATGTGTGGTGCAACCATCAAAATCTTACACTTGAGAAATAGCGGACTGCAGATGGGGTAGTAGATTAGCCTAGCAATGTTTTTACAACAATTATGGTCAGTAACACTTTAAACCTCTGCCCGCCCCAACTCACCCGCCCTCCCAGCAAAAATTAGCTTAGATATAAAATTTTCAGATTATGGCTTGAGTAGATTATGCCTGGGCAGCCTGCATGCTGTGGCCTATAAAAGGCTAATCACAGTCAACTTAAACAGATCATTAATCATTGATCATGGCGAAGCGCAAGCTTGTATCGATAGAAACTAAAATTGCAGCAATAGAAGAAGTTGAAAAAAAAAAAAACAGAAATAGCAAAAGCATTTGATGTGCCTCTGAACACTTTGTCAGCATGGTTGAAAAATAAAGAGGCCATATTGTCTTCTCGAGACAACTTTTGTCCCAATAGAAAACGCATGCAAACTGCAAAACATTCTAACCTAGAAGCGGCATTGCTTCTGTGGTTTAAAAATGCTAGATCAGAGAATGTTCCTATCTCTGGGCCTGTTATGCAAGCAAAGGCAAAAAAACTTGCTGATTAAATGGGAATCACTGACTTTTGCATGAGTGATGGGTGGTTAACCCGATTCAAAAAAGACACGACATTCAATTTCGTACGATCTGTGGTGAGTCTGGTAGTGTAGAACCAGAGCAAACAAACCAGTGGACATCAACAACACTGCCACGCCTGCTAGAAAACTACAGCCCACGGGATGTCTTCAACGCAGATGAGTCTGGCTTATTCTTTAAACTTCTGCCAGACAAGTCTCTTGTTATCAAGGGAGACTCCTGTCACGACGGGAAGCGAGCGAAGGAGCGGCTGTCTGTTTTGGTATGCGCCAATATGGACGGCACCGAGAAGCTTCCTTTACTTGTCATAGGTGAGTGTCAAAAGCAGGTTAAAATATTTTCCTGTGTTTTCTATAGAAGTTGTTATTTTATGATTTTCTTCAGATTATTGACATGTAAATGTTTCATTTTTAATTTCAAGACATTAACCATGTACATTTTCTTTCTTTTTTTTTTAGGAAAGGCAGCAAAACCGCGTTGCTTCAAAGACGTCAAAACCCTGCCAACACCATACAAAGCCAACAAGCGAGCTTGGATGACATCAGATCTATTCACCGAGTGACTGAGAGAACTTGACCGAAAGTTTGTGCTGCAGAAAAGAAAGGTCCTTATGATAATTGACAACTGCCCCGCCCACTCCAACCCCACTGGAATTAAGGCCATCAAGCTGGTGTTCCTGCCTCCCAATACCACAAGCAAGACACAGCCCATGGACCAAGGCATCATCGCCAATCTAAAACATCATTACCGCACCCTACTGCTACAGCGTCTTATTGATTCAATAGACAATAAAAGTGTTTTCACTGTGACTGTGCTTGAAGCCATGCGACTGCTACGCTCTGCCTGGTCATTGGTAAAGCAATCAACCACAGCCAATTGCTTCAGAACTTGTGGCTTCTCCTCTCCAGAGCCAGCAGGAAACAGTGAGGACCCCGAGGATGACATACCATTGGACCAGCTCTTGACACGGCTGAATGACACTGGGTTTACGGTGGATGGCACAGCAGAGGACTACGAGACTGCTGATAATGATCTGATCACTAGCGGGCCCCTGACAGACAGTGATATTGTGGCCATGGTGCAAAATAAACAGACACCAGAAAATGATAGTGAAAGTGAAGATGACGACAATGAGGAACCCCCCATCCCAACACATTCTGCTGCTCGTGAGATGTGCCTGCAACTTCAGAGATATCTTGAACACCAGGCTAACGCAGGACAGTTTATCTCTCAATTAAACATGATGGAGCGTTTTGTGACAAAGGGTCAGAGGGACAGCAGTTCGCAAAAAAGCATTGTGCAATATTTCAAGTGACTCCAGTTAGACGTTCTTGCTGGTGTTTGTATCCTGTGCATTATAATTACATATGTCTATATTATGAATGTTATTTTTTTTTACAAGTGCTGTTAATTGTCCTTTTGAATTTCATTAAACGTGTTTTAAGTGTTTACACACGTGTGACTTCTGAGTCTTTAATCCAATTACCGGTACTGCACCAGCCGTCAGTTATAGGGCCTACCATTACCAGACTTGGCTAGTAAATGAAAAAAAAATCCTTTTTAACGAACTTCTTTTGTAACGAACAATTCTCTTTGGTCCCTACGACTTCGTTACAACGAGAGTTTACTGTGCCTCCTTCTCTCCCCCTCTCAAATTTACCCCAACTGCAGATCTAAAATACTCTCTTTTCCTATAAAAGATGTACGTATCAATAACATTCACGTTCTTCTGATGATTATAACTCATAACATTTATAAACATTGTTGTACAGTGTCTAACAAATGTATCTCAGATAAAACAAATACATTTTGAAAAGTCTCTTACAAAGTAATACGTTTGACCTTCGTCTCTATTTCATGATTCATTATATTTGTGTCCTCTTTCGTATTTCCAGTGTTTCACGGATATCATTGGTTCTAATACCTTACGGTTAAGCCCACAAAGACTACCTTCACTCATTATATTTTAATTATATTTGTTGTAAATAGTCTGCTGTGGCCGAATTATCATTATTTTTACTTCTTCTACATACTTAATGTAAACGATATGTTAGATCACGTTCTGTGTCTCAATAACAGTTTCTTTCATGCCAACATTTAATGCTTCAGTAAAGTACATCATTAGGCTAATACAACAATGAGCTGGCATTCAAAGATTTATAAATATAACGAAGTGATCTTAACATATTCGCATGGGATACTATGTATGTGCCTTGTTTTGTTCCTGCAGTAGAAGTTATTCAGGGTTAGGTAATAAGGTGTTTATTTTCTTTCAACGTTCAATGTCAATGCTCAAGTTATTCTAGAGAATAGTAATTTCTGGTGTAGAATGGAATGTTGGTAGGAGACCAGGGTTTATATATTATTTTGTAAGTTTTTGAACTTTAAAAAGAGACCCATCTATTATGTATGGGCTTAACCGGTAGACGGTGTTACATTTTTTAATTAGTTCTATTAAGTTTCTAAGTCTTCGTTGTGGGTACAAAGTTGTAATAAAATGTAATTTTGAGTTTCTAAATATAGAGTTTTCTCCCTAGAAAAAAATAAAAAATGTTCACTTCACGTCTTATATACGTATTTTGATGTGTGTCTGTGTAATTGTGTATATAATGATTCATAAATATACCAGTTAGAAGCGTCTTAGAAATGAAGTTATTGATGAAAACAATTTTATAATCTTTCTTTTTCAGTTATATTGTCAGACAACATTTATACGGGGGAAATCATGGAAACTAGAAAAGTGGACGTACCTGAAAGGTATGTATTTTGAAATAAACCTCACACTCAGCTTAAATAGTTCTCCGAGCGTTCTTCTCACAATCTGCAGGACGCAGATTTGAACTCCCGTCATACCAAACACACTTTCAGTTCAGCTGGGGGGGGGAACTGTTATAATATGATGATCAGTCTCACTATTTGTTGGTAAAAGTGTAACCGAGTTGTTAACATTGGGTGGTGTTGATTATATGTCTTCCTTCTCTAGTGTATAACTCCTAAGTTAAGGACAATTAGCGCAGATAACCCACATGTATCATTGTGCAAAATTCAAAACAACCTCGCCAAATGTAGCATTTATGAAGTTACGAAAACTGGTGAAGTACTGAATAAACATTTTGAAAGTAGAAAGACGTTTCCATATGTTTTCTAAATCAAATAGGACACGTTCGGTTTGAAAAATATGTGTATCAGTTAATGTATATTATATATTTTTCTTCATAGTTGTCTTTCAATCACCATAGTGAAGATATATATTGATAGATTTTAAGAACATACATCAGTGATGTGTATTAGTTACTATCAAACAGTCATGGTGTTATAGTTGTTTGTTTGTTTTGTGTATTAGTTGCTATCAAGTGGTGATGGTGTTAAAATTGTTTGTTTGTTTTGAATTTTGCGTAAAGCTACAGGAAAGCCATCTGCTTTAACTGTCATTAATATAGCAGCGGACGACTAAAGGAAAGACAGCTTGTCGTCACCACACACCACTAACTTTTGGGCTACTCTTCAATTAAAGAATAGTGGGATTGACCATGAATTAAAAATTCTCCCACGGGTGAAAGGGCGGGAATGTTTGATGTGATGGGGATTCGACTCTCAGATTACGAGTCCAGTGCCCTCCTACCCACGTGGTCATGCCGGGACAGCTAAACGCAACCTTTCATATCATCTTTGTCTTCAGTACTTCCTAAGTGTCGATTTTCAATTATAATTTTATCTGAAACTTTAATTCTTGTATTTGAAAATCAGGAAAATAAATTTTGTGACGTAGTTTACGTGACCCTCAAATACACATTGAATATTTAGTCGATATTTATGCCAACATGTAAATATTCTAGCACGTTTAATTTCACAGGACGAACTTCAAGATGTAAAGTACATCACATCTACTAAACCCTGTGTTATCGAAGTATTTCATGTAATATCAGGACTCTTCAGTTTAGCTGGAATACGGTAGATCTAGTAGTTGTTGAGACACTACTCGTACTGTCAAATTGATTGAACAATAATTTATTTTATGTTTGAACTTGTTTAAATTCGTAAATCTTGACATTTCTTAATGTTATCAAAGTTATTAGCTACTAAACCTAATGCCAGGATTTGTAAATATAATACAGTTTATATTAATAAATATCGATCAAAAGATCTTCTCTGATGAAATTCACTTTTGTGTAAATGTATCAAAACAAATTCAATATTTGTAATTATTGTTTCTATTTCAGTGACAAAAAATCCAAAAAATCTCTGAAGAAGTTTCTCCACCGTTAACGAAAATCTGTTTCTCGTGAAATGGAGAAATATTATGTTTCGTCATTTTGAAGATCTAAACGATCATGTGACACTGAGGTAACCAATGTGTGACGATCTGTAAGTATCTGGTTTTTATGATTTTAGTAGGATACTGAATTTTTATACTGCATATATAGAACGTGATGTATTGTATTTCTAGAAGCAAGTTTAAATTCATTAATTGTAGCTATTAACAAGTGGTCAAGATATGGCCTTAGTGGCCTTCTTTCGGCCTTCAAAAACAAACGTTACTGAGTACATGCGACTAAATAGTCATTTTTCTTAATGAATTGTTTAGACGAAGGTTAAACACTAAAACTTTGGGGTGAAGTGGCTTTGCGGAGAATGTTGGGTTTGTTTTCTGTACTTTTCTGATAGTACTGGAAGTCGTACTGACTACTTAGATATATTTTACCTGGTGAAATGACGATATTTGGTTAGTGGTCAAGTTATTACATAAAAGTGTTCTTTATACAATAATCATTATCTGATCCACAAAATGGTATTATTAGCATGAACTTTATCGGGGCACCAGTGATCTAGAAAAAAACTCCTTATGAGATTATATGTGTAGAGAAAGATAAATTCTAACTTACAATGGATATTTAGTTGGTGTTTTAGACTATCATACATTTGAACAGAAATATGTTAAAGGTCGAGAGTTCATAATTTTCCTAACCCTTCTGGAATGTCTCTGAATAGATTTATACTGATATTTTCAATTGAAATTACTTACTCGATTTATCTACATTTTGGCTCAAATTGTAGACACTAAGAGACACTTGTTTTTATGTTTTTTACCAACATCCGTGTGGCATGACACTAATTGGATACTTTAACTTTTAATCCATGTTAATACAAAAGAAAAAACAACAATCTGTACTTTAACTACAACTGTTTTCTCCCCACGTGACGTATCAAACCCCACTCACGTCACTCTACACCGGAGGATACTAATAATATGGTATCAATTCTCAACCACTCTCCGAATACAGAGCGGCTCTTTTTTATTATTATTGCGGTGTAAGAGAGCCTTTGGTGATCTTCTGTTTTAACCATTTGCACTATTATATTGTAGGGTGTTATCTGTCTGTCCCTCAGTCAGTAAACACTAAAATGATGCCATATAAGGGGTACTTAACGTTATAATTTGTACTGTCGTGACGTTAGTGTACCGTGCACATGCCATAAATCATGAAAAGAATTATAAACTGTACGATACAACACAACATGACGTATGAACTTGAAAAAATATTTTTCTTACTCTTCATTTTGTTTTTATCTGCTGTTGAAAGAAAACACGTTAGAGGTCGTTTCACCAAATATCAAGTTTATTAATATATTTCGTAGGTTAGAATTTAACGAAAGATAAAAGGAATATATATTCATCTTATTATTTTGTAGTTAATTCATTGCAGGGAAAACAAAACTAACCTGGCAAGTATCACGGTATAATATCTCAGAAAATAAGGTAAGAGATAATTTCAAAATACAATAACAACTATTTCTAACTGATGATTATGTCTCACAAAAGGTCGAAAGGATGAAATTATTAAAAGTCAAAATTTACCTTATGTAAAAGTTACTGTTATTGTATTTTAATATTATTTATTCAACCTAGCAGGTTCCTTACCAGATATTAGTGGCCCGACATAGCCAGATGGTTAAGAAACTTGACTCGTATTCTGAAGGTTGCCGGTTCGAATCCCTGTCACACCAAACGTTCTTGCCCTTTTAGCTGTGGGGCATTATAATGTGATGGTCAATCCCACTATTTGTTAGTAAAATAGGAGGCCAAGAGTTGTCAGTGGGTGGTGATAACTAGCTGCCTTCCCTCTAGTCTTACACTGCTAAATTAGGGATGGCTAACGCAGATAGCTCTTGAGTAGCTTTGCACGAAATTTAAAACAAACAAACAAAAACAAACCTTACCATTTAATTAAATTATCCTTAAAGACAATAATATCATAGAATAAGTAAAATTAAAAGTATATGTCAGTATTAAGTTCCTAAATAAAACCCACACATTACATCTAATGAAACATGAACATGTAACTGTTACACTGATCTAAAACCACTGTATTTATACTTATGACCTGAAAATAAATACTAAGTATGAAATACCAGTGATCTATTGTTAACACTGTTGCTACAAATACAAATGTTTAAAAACCAATTATTAAAGATGTATTTATATAAAAACGTTTAACAACAAAATCATTATCTCTGTAGGTTTTTATTTTGCCATCCAAGTAAGTCTGACAGAAATGAGGTAAATATTGTGATATTTATTCAATCTGGAATCCTATCCCAGCATATTTGGACTTGGATAGAAGATCGTCACAATACGTTAGAGATAACAACTTTCCTATTGTTCTGCAGACTACTGATCTGTCTCTTGAAGAGATTCAGAAATTAATCAGTATCTTATCCAATGCACTTTCTGATTTTACTACCTTGGAAAACATTTCAGTATCTCTATACATGCTTTGACTACTTTACATCTGAAGTCTGATTTATCAACAACTTTTGTACACAAGTGTTAGAAAAGAACTCTCACACCCTTCAATGAAGCTTCTTGGTTCTTCTTCATAAGGTAACAAATAAAATTAACAGCGTTATCTTTAACTATTTGCTGGGCTCGAGGGATAGATTGACTTCCCTCAACATCAGGATGTTTGGTAGAAGGTATTTCATAACAGTGAGATCCAACAGCTCAACATCTCCATGCAGAGACTGACAAAAATGTTTCAAACCGATAAAAGCTAACAGTAAAATATCTGGTCTCTTCTTTCGAGTATTTTCAATCTGATGATGACTGTCAAAGAACAAACATTTTTCAGTTTCTATTTTTGCCAGTTCTGTTAACTGCTGGATAACATGTTTAATGAGATGTATATTAAATTTCGGAGTAAAACCTTCCAATAAGGTAGTAAAATCAGAAAGTGCATTGGATAAGACACTGACCTGTCTCTTTGGTTCAGAAATTAATCGGTATCTTATCTGCTTGTCTGCTGACATTATTTTGTTTTACTTCTGGGTTCTTTCTGGTTCATTGACCAGCATTGAAAATATTTCCAAGCTAAAAACCCTATAGTTAACCTTAGCATGTCGTACCAACCTATGCAGCCATTCAACCATTTCAGCAAATAATCCAGTTGTAAAACATTTCAGTATCTCTATACATGTTTTGGCTACTTTACACCTAAAGTCTGATATATCAACAACTTTGGAACACAAGTGTTAGAAAAGAACTCTCACACCGTTCAATGAAGCTTCTAGTTTCTTCCCAAAGACGGTTATCAAGAGCAAAATGTTCAAGAAACACATGTGATGAAAACGATTCTCCAAATCTATGTGGTAGATTGTGTATGTACATATTTCATGTGAAGAGTGTTCAGAATAGGGACACCTTAGAAATGTCTCACTTATTAGAGTTTAAATGGTTTTTAAAATTCATGCTGATATCGGTAGAACAGATTGTGTATTTTTAAAGTGTAATATTTAAATGGTTTTTAAAATTCATGCTGATATTGGTAGAACAGATTGTGTATTTTTAAAGTGTAATATTTTACTTTATAAAATGCTGATATTGGTAGAACATATTGTGTATTTTTAAAGTGTAATATTTGAGTTTATAAAGTGTAGAGTGAGGGAATTTCTCAGTTTTTTAAATAAAATTACTTTGAAAAATTGGTTCTTGGTCTGACCTGAAATTAGTGTGCATTAGTGTGAAGTAAGGAATAGGAGCAGAATTGCAGAATACTATCAAACTCCAAACCATCACACTCCAAAGAAAAGTGTTATTTCTTCAGTTTCGAAGAGGGCAATTAGCACATCTTCTGGTGTGATTAGCAACAAGACCTTTCAAAATCCTCTTGATGTCAGTGATATTCCCTTTGTTGAACCAAACTGTGAGAAAACAAAAGACAGATAAGGGAGAAGACAGTTCAACTCCTTTGATTCTTCTCCACCTACAGTCTCCATAAGTCCTTTGTAAGCCTTGAGTGTGGCACTTGAAAACGTGAACTTAATATGAGGAACAAGGAACCTTGGTTTTGATTTTGTTGTGTATGTGCATATTTCATGAGAATAGTGTTTAGAATGGGGACACCTTAAAGATATCTCACTATTTATGGTTTAAATGGTTTTTAAAATTCATGCTGATATTGGTATTGGTAGAACAGATTGTGTATTTTTAAAGTGTAATATTTAAATGGTTTTTAAAATTCATGCTGATATTGGTAGAACAGATTGTGTATTTTTAAAGTGTAATAGTTGACTTTATAAAAGTATAGAGTGAGGGAATTTCTCAGTTTTTAAATAAAATTACTTTGAAAAATTGGTTCTCGGCTTGACCTCAATTTTCAGTTTTGTATATTTTTATTTATACAGATTACCCTTTCTCTTTCCCTGCTATTTCTCTCATATTCCTGTTGCACTTATCGGCATCTCTGTCGGTGAAGGGATTCAATAAGTTCCTATCGTTCTAGCCAACTACTGTACTGGGTTACTCACTTTATGTGGGAAAGATCAGTGTAAAGTGGAGCATATTGCAATAAAAATATGTATTGGTATTTTAAATTTACAGATGACATGCTATCTTAAGAATGCAGCTTCCTTTAATTTAATAACATAATTTTAAATAGAGCATGAAGTTGTGCATTTGTAAAAAACAAGCACAATTATAATGCCAAAACGCAAACCAAAGATAACTATTTTAACAGTTTGTGTGAAACTTGTAAGAGCGAGATAAAAAATCTTATCAGGTGGGTGCATCCCTCCATTAAAAACATCTTTCAAAGCTAAAGAAATTAAATAGAAAACTTTAAAAATTAACTAGAATTGAAGTTGCTCGTTATCATCACTTTTACACAAAGTTAAATCCAAATGATAACCTGACATTAATATAAATAATTAAGATTTAACCTGCTGTAATAAAAACAAGTTACCAAAATAAAAGTTTAGTGAAACATTACTAAACGATAATAGTATCCTAACTTCAACATTGTCTCCAAACGAAAGAGGAATAGCCATTTTTTATATGCTGCTTATATTAATTATCTTCCACTACTCTGAAACGGGCCTCATTCAAATAAGTACTAATAAAATCCTCCATCTTACATGATTAAAACAAAAAATAGACTCGGTGTAAATCTAACAGTAACATTTCATGCTCAATCATAATTATAATACATTACTTTATACCAGACTTGAAAATGTTTTCTGTATGAATTAATACCTCGCATATCCAACTTCCAAGTGCACGAAAACATCAGCGGAGACCACAACCAAACTTTTGTTGTTTTTATTATTTCTCTGTGTAAGACTAGTCATTCCCATTAACTCTTGCGCTACTCTTTTACCAACGAATAGTTGAGTTGACCGTCACATTACGACGCCCCCACAGCTGAAAGGGCGACCATGTTTGGTGTGAAGGGGATTCGAATCCTCGACCCTCAGATTACGAGTTGAGTGCCTTAACCACCTGGCCATGCTTCAAACAATCTCTATTAATACTTTAAAGTACAAAGTTTTACAAGTTAACTGTCGTTAACTAGGAAGAAATCAGAAATGAAAAAACAGTTATTAATGAATTCACTAAAACCATTAAAGAAATAGTAAACAAAATTCAACACAGCTATGAAAGACGTTTCTTACGTCAATTATGTATCAACACCCGTGACAGGACAGTAGAAACAAACAGAAGAAGAATTCTAATCAAAAACCAGAAGAAGTGGGTACCAATTGATAACATGAGAATCATTCACCCCGCTTCTAGAAGTTACGATATCTTTACTTTTAAAAGTTTCCAGAATCACGATAGAGAAAATATTTCTCAGAAATTTGTAATCTCTGTTTTTGAAAATACTAAGATTGTTTAAGGATATTGCTTGTAGCTTCATCTAACCATTACTCATTTAATAGCATGAATCCATTTTAAAACCCATACAAGTTTAAAATTACATAAAAGTAAAAAGAATTTAAAGAAAAATGTAATTAAACATACAACTTTGATAATGATAAGTGGAATTCTTTGTAATCAGTGTAACTCAATGACAAGTGGTAAATTAGGTTTCAAGTTTTTTATCATTTTAAACAGCTTGTTTGGATGAATAATTCGCAACAATAAGTGAATGGCACCAATTTTAAATATTCTAGAAATTTCAATAAGAGTATAGTGGTATGATCAAAAACACCATCTATAAAATACCACAACTCTTGTTTTATTTTATCTTTTTTAATGGTCACAATTTATTGATGAGGTTTGGATTTCATTGAAACAGATATTTCTAGGTGACTGTTGATAAATAACTTGGTTTCAGATACTTTACTTAATATTTTAAACAGCTTGTTGACTAAATGATTCACAAAAATGAATTAGTAACATTAATGATACATATTATTTACATTCCTGTATAAATATAGGATTACCGGGGAAATGACATACATTTAAAAATACGTACATGTACTATCAAGATGATTTTTAAACTCTAAGTCAGTTTACTAACATTATATTTACTGCGGTATGTCTGCGGACTCTCACCGCTAGAACAGTAGAACTAATGTAGTGAGGGGTGAAGAAGAATATGCTGGAATAGCTTACCATAACAAAATGCCCCCCAGTGGCTCAGCGGTATGTCTGCGAACTTACAACTCAACAAACAGGTTTTCAATACCCGTAATAGGTATAGCACAAATTGTCCATTGTGTAGCTTTGCTCTTACTTCCAAACAAGTTTGTTTTGGAATTTCGTACAAAGCTACTCGAGGGCTATCTGTGCTAGCCGTCCCTAATTTTGCAGTGTAAGACTAGAGGGAAGGCAGCTAGTCATCACCACCCACCGCCAACTCTTGGGCTATTCTTTTACCAACGAATAGTGGGATTGACCGTCACATTATACGCCCCCACGGCTGGGAGGGCGAGCATGTTTAGCGCGACGCGGGCGCAAACCTGCGACCCTCGGATTACGCGCTTGGCCATGCCAGGCACTTCCAAACAACCAAAGAATTCTGTAAACATCCTGCCGGCTTAAATATTTGCTAAAATTACGTTATTTAGATATTTTAAAGTAGTATCTATACCAGAAAGATAATTTTGATATTAACTGTCAACTTAACTCACAATGACGATTCGGATTTCTTTCCATTGTTTAGTATATTTCAGTTTTTCTACATTATGAAGCAACTCATTTTGTCCTTCTTTAAAAAATTAATTTAAACAACTATTTTTGTATCTATTTTCTTCTCGTAAGTATAGAAACTCAAGTTTTTGAAACACCTCATTTACTGTAAATGTTTAATAAAATCACTGATCTCACAAGACAGTGCTTCCTTCTTGGTCTAAAGAGTATTACTCATATGTACTTATTGGAAACGTTTCAGTTTCTTACGTATTTCTTTTTCTCTTTTTTGTTTATTTTTAAATTTAATTTCCAGGTAATCTACTTCATTATTAAATAACTGATTAACCTACACCACTGCTTTAATTTATTTTCCAGTCACAATTACGGAAACATATGGCCATTTGAGGGTCGCGGGTTCGAATCCCCGTCGCACCAAACATGTTCGCCCTTTTAGTCGTGGGCATTCTAACGCAGCGGTCAATCCCACTATTCGTAGGTAAAAGAGTAGGCTAAGAGTTAGCGATGCGTGGTAATGACTAGCTGCCTTCCATCTAGTCTTACACTGCTAAATTATGAACTGCTAGCTCAGATATCTCTCTTGGAGTTTTGCGCGAAATTAAAAATCAAACGAAAACTTTTTCAAAGTTTGCGAATCATTCTAATGGAAGCAAGGTATCGTTCGTTTGAGGTTTTTACTTGAAATAATATAAATATTCTAAATTAGCAACCACATCTGCATTTAATTAGGTAATAAAACTAAACATTTCTCCCTTGGTTTACCATCCACATGCTTGAGGGATTCGCTCTCGGTTGTGACACAGCACATATTTGACTTTCGAGAGTCTTAGTTTTTAGATGTATGGTATAAACGAAACACTGACAAACTTTGTAAAGATGATTTTTTTAAAAATTTAGAAGTGAAGTGAACGTTGCGGCCTGATCTTTCATAAGGTTTTATTCGCTTGTAAAGATGTGATTCTGTTTAAAACATACAAATCGCCTTCAAATATTTTAACGTTACAGCTAATAAAATAACGTTAGCTTGAAAAAGTCCTAGTGCATCAAAGTAGTTATCAATGTTCATAGAATGTTAATAATTTTCTATTAATTCTGCTCTAAATAATTACTAAATCAGTTTGTTTACGAGCTTTGGTTTTAACTCAGCTTTTGAAGTAAAGTACATCTAAATAATTTTATTACGTTTTTGAATAATTGGACAATCTGGTTTAGAAAAAAAATACATAGATGAGAACTGCATTAGATCTGTGTTTATGAACTGATACGGAGATATACCCTAATAACGTATTCCTAACTAGCATCAACAAAGGTAACGGCCTCTATAATTTAAGTTATATTTACCATTTAAAACTTAACCTGTTCTTACTAGAGTAAGACTGGGGAGAAATAACAACTAAAACATTTAGTATGGTCTAATTCATAAAAGTTTATTAAGTGTCTTTGCAACATAATACAAAAGAGATGAGTACATATTTATATCGCCAAGTGGCAGCATTTACAAATGTGTAATTCTGTATCTAATTTAAGCACAACTTTAAACTTTCCTTTAGTAGACGCCTCCACAAAAACTTACTTTAAAAAGTTTCATTAGTTCAAACTTGAAAGATGTCCAAAAGTTAAATTTCTAACTTCTAAAATCCTTAGAACAATTGAAACATTTTAATTATTAAAACTAATGAAAATAATAAAGCTAGATATTTGTGAGAAGTTCGAGTTATTTTTGTTTTAGAATTTCGCACAAAGCTACTCGAGGGCTATCTGCGCTAGCCGTCCCCAATATAACAGTGTAAGACTAGAGGGAAGGCAGCTAGTCATCACCACCCACCGCCAACTCTTGGGCTACTCTTTTTACCAACAAATAGTGGGATTGACCGTCACATTATAACGCCCCCACCGCTGAAAGGGCGAGCATCTTTGGCACGACCGGGATGTAAACTCGCGACCCTCAGATTACAAGTCGCACGCCTTAACCCACCTGGCCATGCCGGACCAATTCGAGTTATTTTTAAAGTGATATCAGTTATTTGTAAAACAAAGTAATAAGTGAATTTCACGTTCGTGAAAATTTTAATTGGGTAACCTTTTTTTTTTTATGGTATTTATCCCAATTCTTCAAGGAATATTTTAGTTATATATATACCAGGTTTCTGACAGAAAAATGCGTTTTATCGCAGGTAGAAAAATAAGAAAGCTGAGAATTTTTGTGACGGAACCTACTTTTTATCATGATAACTGGACCGAACTGTATTGATATTCATAGTGAAAACTATGACATGACGCAATACTTTATGAGATCGAAATTTAGTTTCGTTTAGATTTCTATCATAATGTTTACATTCATTGAGAAAACCAACAGAGGCATACTTCCTTTGTCGAAGCTAATTTTCCATTGAAACCAGTGTAACTTTCATGATTCTACTCGACTTTGTGATTGTATAGGTGGGATGTGTTTGAGAGGTGGCCTTGGATGAAGTTGAAAACTAAGCGTAGGAAATCTATTCATGGAAGGTGTATCAAACTAAGCCACTCAGAAAGCACACTTGAATGAAAACGAGGCTACGTTCAGTTATATATAACGACTCGAAGCGTATTTGAAACACTCCAAATAACAATCAAGATGATGATAAACTACATTCTTTTAGCTTTCGTCTTCTCACTTCACAGCGGAGTTTATACCTTTCCGCATATAATACAAGAGGATATGTTCGAGGAAGGAATGTGTGGTAAGAGATGATATAAGAGTTTAACCGATTAACGAAACTATTTTTAGAGATCACAATTATCCGGATAAAAAAGTAGATGTAAGTAGACAAAATGACAATTTTACGATTAACGGCGCTTTGTTTAAAAATCAAAATAATTCAGTAAGAAAGTACGTGTAGAATAACTGAACTGGCGGTTTTATGAGTAACGAAACTATTTAAAGACTAAGTTTTCTTAAATGTAATTATTCTCAACTGTCGTTGCTTCTCTTTAGCGCTTTTTTTTTTTTTTGTAAGTCGATTTCATGCGGGGATTTTTCTTTTACACTTTTCTTCCCAAGTCGCCCTCGGTGGACTCAGCAGATAGCCCGATATCGCTTTGCTATAAGAAAACACACACACAACCCAAGTCGTTAATTTGCTTTTAAGATAAGATATTAATCAATAATAAAACTGGCAGTCTATCTTTTGTTGTTGTTATTGCTGACTGTTTTCGTGCTGTTTTATATCAATTGCTAAATTAACAACAATGAACTCAAACTCGATACAAACTGCTTTATTCATCCCTAGTGGTCCAGCGGTAAGTTTGAAAATTTATAACGCTGAACACCAAGCAACTGTATCAGTGATGATTTCAGAACAGCTACCCCATTGTGTAGCTTTTCCCTTAACAAACTTATTATTCATCCTCTGGTATTCTTTGCTTATTTTATATAAGGCTTAGAGACTATATTGGAACGAAAGTACTGTGCATTTTGTGTAAGTTATCCGTTTTTGATATCTATATTTTTAAATTTCAGGCCTTGGTGTTGCAGACAATATAAAACTCAACAGACATCAATGTATTATGAATAGCACATCTGAAATGGTTTGTTTAGTTTTATCGTTGGAGAAGTTATTTTTAAATTTAATTTATTTCTATTCCCATTTAATTATCCGGTGTTTTTCTATACATCACAACTAATTTATCGTTTAAGAGAGGATTGCATAAGTCATATGAACTTTCAAATGTTGAACATAATGTTATTTTCCTCAAATATCATAAATGCTTTATTAAACAAGAGGATATTCAGATATTAAATATTAGGTGTGTTTTTTCCACACATGTTCACATACGTTCTTCCAGTAAAACAGTATCATATAATACTCTATTGCTTGCCTACACAATGTCTTTTCAGTTAAAAAGCGTCTTGTGACACATTTTTTGACACATAATTCAAAACATTCACAGAAAAGAAATGTTCTAATTACCAACAACTTTTAGAATATTCTCTTTTTTAGGTAAAAAACATAAATAATATGTGTCGGGAGGAAATCTTCCCCCAGATGGGCTATAAGTGCCCTGTCCACCACAAGTATAGAAACTCCATTTTTAGCCTCGTACGCAGGCAGACTTTCCTCTGAGTCCGTGGGCTGGTCGTGCGTCGATGGTTAGCGTGTTGTACTATGAATTTAAGGGTCAGTTTCGTAAAAAGGAGCTTTGCACTTTGGGGAAT
The DNA here is from genome assembly GCF_004210375.1 of Tachypleus tridentatus. Taxonomy (NCBI): domain Eukaryota; kingdom Metazoa; phylum Arthropoda; class Merostomata; order Xiphosura; family Limulidae; genus Tachypleus; species Tachypleus tridentatus. The sequence goes on along the minus strand of NC_134828.1, from coordinate 46,688,268 downwards.
TCTATGGTTTATAAGAGTGATGGTCATATCCTACTATTAGGTTAGAGCTGCCTAATAACTTGTGCTTCTTACTATTGACAAGCTGCCTTTCTTTCAGTCTATCAGTTGTAAATAACGGACTGCTAGCACAGATAACATTTATGTAGCCATCAATTTCCATCAAACCATGGTTAGTTTCGCATTACACTAAAGTCTAATATTCCACACTTACTTTGCCACAGAACACATCAAACTTTATAATTTCTATCACATTATCCACTACTCTTAATTACACTATTTTTCTTTCTCTGTTACACGATTCTCTTACTTTGAGGTTTCAAAACAAAGCTAAATTTTATCAAACTTCGTGTTGATTAAAAACTTCACATAATTTTTTTCCAGAAAGATGCTTAACAAAAAGGAAAAATCTTATTAGTAAGTCTCTTAGTCCTAGCTTATCATTAGTAAGTTACGTAATCCTAGCTTAATATCAGTAAGTTACGTCATTCCTACCTCATTATTAATAAGTCTTGTTAGTCCTACCTCATTATTAGTAAGTCACGTTATTCTTTACTCTTCCTACAATAAGCCTGTGTCGTGTTGATTTTGTTATTCTATATAGATACTCTTTCAAATTTTGCTTTTCCATAATATACATGTTAAATATTTATTTGGTGATGCTTGTGTTACGTTGTAATATCTTCCATGTCTACAGCCTTGGCATAACACTATGGATAGCAATTATAATGATGATGATGATGACATGATGTTAGGACCGAGAATGAAGAGAGGCGTCAGAGAGACAATATGGATCAATATGGATCCAAACATGGATCATGACGGTTAGTTGATGGTTAATTTAACGTATGAAAGGAAGTCTAATCTATAATTTTAAAACGTATTCTCACACTGGAATCTTAATTTAAAATTAGAAGAAACATCAGTGTTTGGAGTTATTTTTTCTAGCTTTGCAACCACGTCTTGCCTGTATTTCATAAAACTAAATTTCTGTACAATAACAATTGACAGCTTCAAAACATTAGTTCTATAAGACCGAATAAATTGGCAATATATATAAATATATATTTGTACATCAACTGTTCATATCAAAATATCACTTATTATGTAAAGAAAGCTTGATCTCGGCAACTTATTGAATACTTAGTTTTATTTTACTTACGGAAGTTGAAAACTGTAAAACAAAACACAATATAATACATAATATATATTATTAATACTGGAAATAATTAATAGTTTTACAATTTGTATCTTTAAAAATATTTGACTTTTGTATTTACAGAACTGTTAGAAAATAGAATTATTAAAACTAGAAAATCTAATTTAGGCAAGTTTCATTATTACCTAAACATGAATCATTTAGATGTTTAAGCTAATTTATTCAATGAACATTTTTGTTGTTTCTTTTCCAGAAATGTTAATTCAAGCATCCTGCTATTAATTTTAAGACTAATTGGTAGGTGGGTGTTCCGTGTGTTTTTGTTTTTCTTATAGCAAAGCCACATCGTGCTATCTGCTCAGCCCACCGAGGGGAATCGAACCCCTGATTTTGGCATTGTAAATCGAGAGACATACCGCTGTACTAGCGGGGTGCGTGGGTGTTCCACTTTCATGTGATAAGTCACGAGAATTTGTAATTACTCAAAAATAAAGTTGAGACTTTAAACCTCGATTGGTACTTTTAGATCTATGCGTCATAATAATAATATTTATGTGGAAACCTAGATGGGTAATCAAAAGTAAACTATAAATAATTTAATTAAGACTTCAAGAAGATAAAATTACGAAAACAAATGATAAAAATATCTATTTTAAGGTTATATTGAGAAATACATTGAAATTTACATTTTTAAACTTTTGATTTATGTAATTTCTTAAGCTGCCACAAAATGTAATAACGTAAACATGACAGTGAGCATTGTACATTAGTAACAGTTTACTTAAACAATTTTACTACATAGAAATTCCTCATTTTCACCCACTTTTTTTTTTTTTTTATATATACTCTTCAAAACAAGAAACGCAAAAGGGATATTTTTGTTATTTTAAAGAGAAAAATATGTAATAACGTTACAAGCTCAGAGTATGTAATGTTACTCGTTTTCAGGCACTGATTCTCAGACCAAAATGACAATAAAAGTTGTGCACTTTGAAAACGGAGGAAAACATCGGATATTTGTTGTATGTAGCGACATACGTTTAACAAACTCACATATACTATTATACTACAAAATAAAGTAGTATTTGTTAAGCTGCAACTTCCACTAACTTCTGCGATAAATTTACTGTTATTATAAATAATAATTGAACGTATAGAAACTTGTTGGAATGTATGTACAGTTCGACTCGTAATTTGAGGATCGCGGGTTCGAATCCTCGTGGCACCAAACATGCTCGCCCTTTCACCTGTGGGGACATTATAATATGATGGTCAATCCCACTATTCGTTTATAAAAGAGTAGCTCAAGGGTTGTCGGCGGGTGGTGATGACTAGCTGCTTTCTCTCTAGTCTCACGCTGCTAAATTAGGGATAGCTATCGCAGATGGTCCTCGTGTAGCTTTGCGCGAAAATGAAAAAAACACAAACAATTAACAGAAACGTAAGTGTCTGAAAATGTTCATAATTTTGTCATAAATATTTTCATTTGTCAGGTTTTTATATGACATACAGTTAACTTTTTAAAAGTTCAACTTCCAATCAGAGTTAAGTTACAGCTCTAAACTTCTACACTGAAATGTACGTGTGTTACAAGTTATTATTTTGTACGTTCATACTACACTTAACTGCTTCCGAGATACAAAGAAATATCCCTTAAAACCCAAATAAGATTTCCTGAACAAGCCGTTGTATTCTCTCTTACCCCTCAAGCCTGGCATGGCCAATCGTGTTAAGGCGTGCGATTCGTAATCCGAGGGTCGCGGGTTCGCATCCCCGTCGCGCCAAACATGCTCGTCCTTTCAGCCGTGGGGGTGTTATAATGTGACGGTCAATCCCACTATTCGTTGGTAAAAGAGTAGCCCAAGAGTTGGCGGTGGGTGGTGATGACTAGCTGCCTTCCCTCTAGTCTTACACTGCTAAATTAAGGACGGCGAGCACAGATAGCCCTCGAGTAGCTTTGTGCGAAATTCCAAAAACAAACAATACTTCAAACGTTTAGAGACGACTTAGATAGGTGATGAAGAAAACTTTGTTATGAACGCACAACGTTTCGACAAGACTATGTCATGAACAATCTCAACCAGTTTTCACAAACACGGGAATATATATATATTCTCTTCAAAACAAGAAACGCAAAAGGGATATTTTTGTTATTTTAAAGAGAAATACATGTAATAACATTACAAGCTCAGAGTATGTGATGTTACACGTGTTAAGGCACTGATCGTCAGACCAAAGTGACAATAAAAGTTGTGCACTTTGAAAACGGAGGAAAACATCGGATTTTTCGCCAAAACGCATGCGTGTCCAATAAATTTGTTGCATGTTCTGCAAGTTCAACATGTGCAAAATCCCTATAAAAGTGACGGGTTCTCGTTTTCCATAGCTCAGTGTTAAGCCACCGACACGCAATACAGTTACGCCAAGACTGACTGAAGCACAACGGAACAACACCATTGATCGCTTGGAAGCAGGCGAATCTCGATCAGATGTTGCCAGAGCTGTGAATGTCCACCAAAGCACCATCACAAGGCTATGGAATTGTCACCAACAACATGGATTAACTCGTGACCGTCCACGATCTGGCAGACCTCGTGTGACCACGCTCGCACAAGATCGCTACATCCGGTTACGTCACCTTCGGGATAGGACCACCACTGCGACGTCTACTGCCTCAACAGACCTTTTGCACATTCGAGGGAATCTTACGGCTCAACGATACGTCGACGAGATTTTTAGGTCCCATGTGCAACCCATCATGGTGAACGTCAACGACCTTTTTCAACATGACAATGCCCGTCCTCAAACAGCCCGACTCACCACTGTCTTCTTGAGACACCACAACATCAACGTTCTTCCCTGGCCCTCAAGATCACCACATTTAGGCCCCATCGAACATCTTTGGGACGAGTTGGACCGACGTCTGCGATGGCGACAACCTCAACCGCAGACTCTACCTCAGCTTGCAGGAGCTTTGCAGGCTGAATGGACAGCCATTCCACAGGATGTGATTCGTCATCTCAACGCTTCCATGGGCAGGAGATGCCAAGTAGTTATTGATGCTTACGGGGGGCATACTCGTTATTGACGTTGAGTGACGTTAAACTTCAACTAATGAGCGTGGACTTCGCCTTTGCAGACTTTGGATGTTCAGCAGTGAATGTGCAGTTTCACACATGTGATACAGAACTACCTGAAATAAACTTGTTAACAATTTGTCTCATATTTTGCCTTTTGCGTTTCTTTTTTTGAAGAGTATATTAAGTAAAGTATCTGAAACCAAGTGATTTATCAACAGTCACCTAGAAATATCTGTTTCAATGAAATCCAAACCTCATCAATAAATTGTGACTATTAAAAAAGATAAAAGAAAACAAGAGTTGTGGTATTTTATGGATGGTGTTTTTGATCATACCACTATATTTTATTGAAATTTCTAGAATATTTAAAATTGGTGCCATTCACGTATTGTTCAGAATTATTCATCCAAACAAGCTGTTTAAAATGGTAAAAACTTGAAACCTAATTTACCACTTGTCATTGAGTTACACTGATTACAAAGAATTCCATTTGCCATTTTCAAAGTTGTATGTTAAATTACATTTTTCTTTAAATTCTTTTTACTTTTATGTAATTTAAACTTGTATGGGTTTTAAAATGGATTCATGCTATTAAATGAGTAATGGTTAGATGAAGCTACAAGCAATATCCTTAAACAATCTTAGTATTTTCGAAAACAGAGGGCATGGTATGGCTAAGCGCGTAAGGCGTGCGACTCGTATTTCGAGGGTCGCGAGTTCGCGCCCGCGTCGCGCTAAATATGCTCTCCCTCCCAGCCGTGGGGGCGTATTATGTTACGCTCAATCCCACTTTTCGTTGGTAAAAGAGTAGCCCAAGAGTTGGCGGTGGGTGGTGATGACTAGCTGCCTGCCCTCTAGTCTTACACTACTAAATCAGGGACGGCTAGCACAGATAGCCCTCGAGTAGCTTTGTGCGAAATTCCAAAAACGATCAAAAACAGAGTTTAAAAATTTTTGAGAAATATTTTCTCTATCGTGACTCAGGAAACTTTTAAAAGCAAAGATATCGTAACTTCTAGAAGCGGGGTGAATGATTCTCATGTTATCAATTGGTACCCACTTCTTCTGGTTTTTGATTAGGATTCTTCTTCTGTTTGTTTCTACTGTCCTGTCACGGGTGTTGATACATAATTGACGTAAGAAACGTCTTTCATAGCTGTGTTGAATTTCGTTTACTATTTCTTTAATGAATTCATTGATAACTGTTTTTGCATTTCTGATTTCTTCCTAGTTAACGACAGTTAACTTGTAAAACTTCGTAATTTAAAGTATTAATAGAGATTGTTTGAAACATGGCCAGGTGGTTAAGGCACTCAACTCGTAATCTGAGGGTCGAGGATTCGAATCCCCTTCACACCAAACATGGTCGCCCTTTCAGCTGTGGGGGCGTCGTAATGTGACGGTCAACTCAACTATTCGTTGGTAAAAGAGTAGCGCAAGAGTTAATGGGAATGACCAGTCTTACACAGAGAAATAATAAAAACAACAAAAGTTTGGTTGTGGTCTCCGCTGATGTTTTCGTGCACTTGGAAGTTGGATATGCGAGGTATTAATTCATACAGAAAACATTTTCAAGTCTGGTATAAAGTAATGTATTATAATTATGATTGAGCATGAAATGTTACTGTTAGATTTACACCGAGTCTATTTTTTGTTTTAATCATGTAAGATGGAGGATTTTATTAGTACTTATTTGAATGAGGCCCGTTTCAGAGTAGTGGAAGATAATTAATATAAGCAGCATATAAAAAATGGCTATTCCTCTTTCGTTTGGAGACAATGTTGAAGTTAGGATACTATTATCGTTTAGTAATGTTTCACTAAACTTTTATTTTGGTAACTTGTTTTATTACAGCAGGTTAAATCTTTTTTATTTATATTAATGTCAGGTTATCATTTGGTTTTAAATTTGTGTAAAAGTGATGATAACGAGCAACTTCAATTCTAGTTAATTTTTAAGGTTTTCTACTTAATTTCTTTCGTTTTGGAAGATGTTTTTAATGGAGTGATATACCCACCTGATAAGAGTTTTTATCTCGCTCTTACAAGTTTCACACAAACTGTTAAAATAGTTATCTTTGGTTTGCGTTTTGGCATTATAATTGTGCTTGTTTTTTACAAATGCACAACTTCATGCTCTATTGAAAATTACGTTATTAAATTAAAGGAAGCTGCATTCTTAAGATAGCATGTCATCTGTAAATTTAAAATACCAATACATATTTTTATTGCAATGTGCTCCACTTTACACTGATCTTTCCCACATAAAGTGAGTAACCCAGTACAGTAGTTGGCTAGGACGATATGAACCTATTGGATCACTTCACCGACATTCAATAAATCAATCTTCAATCTCAATTATTAAGTTATATGATGTATTGACGGTACTTGTGAAAATATCTGAATTTCAACTGTAAATATAAAGTACCAGATCTACTTCATTCTATTGCTGTGCTCTACAGCTGACGAGTTAGATGGTCGTGTAATTATTAAAAAAACACCTACTCTTGTCATATTGTGAATATTAATGAACAAATGAGAAATATATTTTTGGTTTGCAGTATTAATACTTTTGTATTAGAGGATTTGTAAAGGAAAAATCATGAATTTGTTTACAATGTATAATTACAAATATATGCTGCAGATTATGTACTTAACATTTTTTTGTACGCTTAAGTGTATGTCATAACATGTGATATATTTTAACACCATTAAAAACGACGTAAAATCAAGAATAATTGGCCTTAAAATTATTATGTGAAAGAAACAAGCTATATTTATTAAAACACTAAATAAGATAGGATAAATGGGCCATAGCGAAGAATCATGATGAGAGTAAACAGATTATGTGGGGAAAGTGAAAAATTATCATAAAATAACTTAAGTAAATCTGTAAGAAGCTGAAAATAATTGAGAAGATTATCAGAACTATTACAGACAAAACACAGTTAACAAAAAGAAACCTGAGAAATATTCAGAAATAAGGACAGGCTTAAGAAGAACATGAGAGATGTCGATAAGTGAGGAAACGTGCAACAGCAATTTGAGACAAGTAGCAGGGAAAGAGTAAGGGTAATCTGCATAAATAAACAAAACTGAAAATTCAAGTCAGGCCGAGAACCAATTTTTCAAAGTAATTTTATTTAAAAACTGAGAAATTCCCTCACGCTACACTTTTATAAAGTGAAATATTACACTTTAAAAATACACAATCTGTTCTACCAATACCAATATCAGCATGAATTTTAAAAACCATTTAAACCATAAATAGTGAGATATCTTTAAGGTGTCCCCATTCTAAACACTATTCTTATGAAATATGCACATACACAACAAAATCAAAACCAAGGTTCCTTGTTCCTCATATTAAGTTCACGTTTTCAAGTGCCACACTCAAGGCTTACAAAGAACTTTTGGAGACTTTAGGTGGAGAAGAATCAAAGGAGTTGAACTGTCTTCTCCCTTATCTGTCTTTTGTTTTCTCACAGTTTGGTTCAACAAAGGGAATATCACTGACATCAAAAGGATTTTGAAAGGTGTTGTTGCTAATCACACTAGAAGGTGTGCTAATTGCCCTCTTCAAAACTGAAGAAAAAACACTTTTCTTTGGAGTATGATGATTTGGAGTTTGAGAGTATTCTTCAATTCTGCTCCTATTCCTTACTTCACACTAATGCACACTAATTTCTTGTAGTTTTGTTTTAGCTGCCTCAACATCCATTCTGTCTAACAAAACAACTGGAAAACTAGCTAGCTTTACTCAGTTTAATGCATTTTCTTGTCTACCACATAGAATCGTTTTCATCACATGTATTTCTTGAACATTTTGCTCTTAATAACCGTCTTTGGGAAGAAATTAGCTTTGCTGCTTCCACAGTTTTCTTCACTGAATTCATTAAGTTACTTTTTGGTGTGTGAATTCTGGAAACAGTGGATGGGGTGGCTAGTTCGGTAGGAGTAATGACTGGCTGAAGTGTGTTACCTTTCTCAGATGCTCTCTTCGAGTTTCTCTGCCTTAAAGCATTTTCAATGTTCTTGTTTTTCCTTCTCTTGCTGTTGTTCAAAGCAACGAAGATCGAATTCAGTCTTGTTGTCAAGTTGTTTGTCTGCTGACATTATTCTTTTACTTTTGGTTTCTTTCTGGTTCATTGACCAGTAATGAAAATATTTCCAAGCTAAAAAAAACATCTATAATTAACCTTAGCATGTCGTACCAACCAATGCAGCCATTTTAGTAAATGATCCAGTTGGAAAACATTTCAGTATCTCTGTACAAGCTTTGGCTACTTTACATCTGAAGTCTGATATATCAACAACTTTGGTACACAAGTGTTAGAAAAAAACTCTCACACCCTTCAATGAAGCTTCTTGGTTCTTCTTCATAAGGTAACAAATAAAATTAACAGCGTTATCTTTAACTATTTGCTGGGCTCGAGGGATAGATTGACTTCCCTCAACATCAGGATGTTTGGTAGAAGGTATTTCATAACAGTGAGATCCAACAGCTCAACATCTCCATGCAGTGGCTGACAAAAATGTTTCAAACCGATAAAAGCTAACAGTAAAATATCTGGTCTCTTCTTTCGAGTATTTTCAATCTGATGATGACTGTCAAAGAACAAAGATTTTTCAGTTTCTATTTTTGTCAGTTCTGTTAACTGCTGGATAACATGTTTAATGAGATGCATATTAAATTTCGGAGTAAAGCCTTACAAAAAGGTAGTAAAATTAGAAAGTGCATTGGATAAGACACTGATTAATTTCTGAACCTCTTCAAGAGACAGGTCAGTTGTCTGCAGAACAACAGGAAAGTTGTTATCTCTAACGTACTGTGACGATCTTCTATCCAAGTCTAAATATGCTGGGATAGGGTTCCATGTTGAATAAATATCATATTACTTACCTCATTTCTGTCAGACTTACTTGGATGGCAAAATAAAAACCTACTGAGATAATGATTTTGTTGTTAAACGTTTTTATATAAATACATCTTTAATAATTGGTTTTTAAACATTTGTATTTGTAGCAACAGTGTTAACAATAGATCACTGGTATTTCATACTTAGTATTTATTTTCAAGCCATAAGTACAAATACAGTGGTTTTAGATCAGTGTAACAGTTATGTGTTCATGTTTCATTAGATGTAATGTGTGGGTTTTATTTAGGAACTTAATACTGACATATACTTTTAATTTTGCTTAATCTATGATATTATTGTCTTTAAGGATAATTTAATTAAATGGTAAGGTTTGTTTTTGTTTGTTTGTTTTGAATTTTGTGCAAAGCTACTCAAGGGCTATCTGCGCTAGCCATCACTAATTTAACAGTGTAAGACTAGAGGGAAGGCGGCTAGTCATCACCATCCACCGCCAAGTCTTGGGCTACTCTTTTTACTAACGAATAGTGGCTCAGCGGTATGCCTGAGGAGTTACAACGCTAAAAACCGGGTTTCGATACCCGTGGTGGGCAGAGTTCAGATAGCCCATTGTGTAGCTTTGTGCTCAATTCAAAACAATAACAACAACAAATACATATATAATACGATCATTAATAAAAATGGTAACAGAGGTCCCAGTTTCAAATTTTCAATAATTAGCGGGTCAACGATGACCGACGGTCATGCATATTTTGTTCTGTAATGCGCTACACTTTCGTCACCTGCGTAAAACAAACAATCTACTGAGCAAATTCAATGTTTCATAATCTCTCATCTTGGTTATGACCACTCCTCAAACCATCAAGACAATATATATATATACATAAATCGTTGTAGGATTTATCATTGTTACAGCGTTGTCTCTACCCAAATAAACTTCATCCAAAATATCTAACTAGCTTTGTTCGCCTATGTAAGTAAAGTTAAACAGAATATGAAATAGCCCGAAAAAATAGTATCCGTACACAGAAACAAAATGCTTGAAAATATAGATCGCGTTAACCAATTAAAATCTCTCTTACATCAAATTATCTTATTCTCGTTAATGATTCGACAGTTACAAATGATAAAACTGTTGTTCTGTCCAAGTGCTCTTTATCATTTTCTATAAGTAAGGATTTCCTAAACTGACAATTCATTATTCTAACAAATGAATCATAATGGTTATGTTGAATGTTGTTCAAGTGTTTTTGGTATAAAAAATAATAACAATACACTGAGTCTTTTTCTCGTTTTTGCCACGACATGAAAGGGAGGTTCAAGAATTGATGGTGGGTTTTATTCACTAAATAAAATATGTTTGTGTGTGGGTTTAATCGTAACAAGGGGTATCTGCAACAGGCCCACAATAGCCATTCTACAAACTTTATTTTTTAGCTCAAAAAGTAAAACTAATAAAGAGAAATTTAAAAACGTTAAGATAAAATCTTTTCAAATACGATGTAAAACGCTTAATCCGTCTCTGATTTGAAAACCAATTAATGATTCAAGTAACTTTTACTTAAGTTTGAAATAAAAGAAAATTCCGATTGGTACAAGATTAAATAGCGTCTAAACTAGCTTTGTCTTGATATCTGTTTTGTTTTTGAATTTCGGGCAAAGCTACTCGAGGGCTATCTGCGCTAGCCGTCCCTAATTTAGCAGTATAAGACAAGAGGGAATGCATCTAGTTATTACCACCCACTGACAACTCTTGGCCTCCTATTTTACTAACAAATAGAGGGATTGACCATCACATTATAATGCCCCACAGCTAAAAGGGCAAGAACATTTGGTGTGACAGGGATTCGAACCGGCAACCTTCAGATTACGAGCCAAGTTTCTTAACCATCTGGCTATGTCGGGCCACTAATATCTGGTAAGGAATCTGCTAGGTTGAATAAATAATATTAAAATACAATAACAGTAACTTTTACATAAGGTAAATTTTGACTTTTAATAACTTCATCCTTTCGACCTTTGGTGAGACATAATCATCAGTTAGAAATAGTTGTTATTGTATTTTGAAATTATCTCTTACCTTATTTTCTGAGATATTATACCGTGATACTTGCCAGGTTAGTTTTGTTTTCCCTGCAATGAATTAACTACAAAATAATAAGATGAATATATATTCCTTTTATCTTTCGTTAAATTCTAACTTACGAAATATATTAATAAACTAGATATTTGGTGAAGCGACCTCTAACGTGTTTTCTTTCAACAGCAGATAAAAGAAAAATGAAGAGTAAGAAAAATATTTTTTCAAGTTCATACGTCATGTTGTGTTGTATCGTACAGTTTATAATTCTTTTCGTGATTTATAGCATGTGCACGTTACACTAATGTCACGACAATACAAATTATAACGTTAAGTACCCCTGACTGAGTGACAGACAGATAACACCCTACAATATAATATTGCAAATGGTTAAAACAGAAGATCACCAAAGGCTCTCTTACACGGCAATAATAATAAAAAAGAGCCGCTCTGTATTCGGAGAGTGGTTGAGAATTGATACCATATTATTAGTATACTCCGGTGTAGAGTGACGTGAGTGGGGTTTGATACGTCACGTGGGGAGAAAACAGTTGTAGTTAAAGTACAGATTGTTGTTTTTCTTTTATATTAACATGGATTAAAAGTTAAAGTATCCAATTAGTGTCATGCCACACGGATGTTGGTAAAAAACATAAAAACAAGTGTCTCTTAGTGTCTACAATTTGAGCCAAAATGTAGATAAATCCAGTAAGTAATTTCAACTGAAAATATCAGTATAAATCTATTCAGAGATCTAAAATACAATACATCACGTTCTATACACGCAGTATAAAAATTCAGTATCCTACTAAAATCATAAAAACCAGATACTTACAGATCGTCACACATTGGTTACCCCAGTGTCACATGATCGTTTAGATCTTCAAAATGACGAAACATAATATTTCTCCATTTCACGAGAAACAAATTTTCGTAAACGGTGGAGAAACTTCTTCAGAGATTTTTTTGGATTTTTGTCACTGAAATAGAAACAATAATTACAAATACTGAATTTGTTTTGGTACATTTACATAAAAGTGAATTTCATCAGAGAAGATCTAAAGATCTATATTTATTTATATAAACTGTATTATACTGATAAATCCTGACATTAGGTTTAGTGGCTAATAACTTTAATAACATTGACAAATGTCATGATTTAAATAAGTTCAAACATAAAAAAATATTGTTCAATCAATTTGACAGTACGAGTAGTGTCTCAACAACTACTAGATCTACCGTATACCAGCTAAACTGAAGAGTCCTGATATTACAAGAAATACTTCGATCACACAGGGTTTAGTAGATGTGATGTACTTTACATCTTGAAGTTCGCCCTGTGAAATTAAACGTGCTAGAATATTTACATGTTGGCATAAATATCGACTAAATATTCAATGTGTATTTGAGGGTCACGTAAAATACGTCACAAAATTTGTCTTCCTGATTTTCAAATACAAGAATTAAAGTTTCAGATAAAATTATAATTGAAAATCGACACTTAGAAAGTATTGAAGACAAAGATGAAATGAAAGGTCGCGTTTATCTGTCCCGGCATGACCACGTGGGTAGGAGGGCCCTGGACTCGTAATCTGAGAGTCGAATCCCCATCACATCAAACATTCCCGCCCTTTCACCCGTGGGAGAATGTTTAATTCATGGTCAATCCCACTATTCTTTAATTGAAGAGTAGCTCAAAAGTTAGTGGTGTGTGGTGACGACAAGCTGCCTTTCCTTTAGTCGTCCGCTGCTATATTAATGACAGTTAAAGCAGATGGCTTTCCTGTAGCTTTACGCGAAATTCAAAACAAACAATTATAACACCATGACTACTTAATAGTAGCTAATACACAAAACAAATAAACAATGATGACACCATGACTGTTTGATAACAACTAATACACAAAACAAACAAATAACTGGCCCGGCATGGCCAAGCGCGTAAGGCGTGCGACTCCTAATCCGAGGGTCACGGGTTCGCGCCCGCGTCACGCTAAACATGCTCGCCCTCCCAGCCGTGGGGGCGTATAATGTGACGTTCAATCCCACTATTCGTTGGTAAAAGAGTAGCCCAAGAGTTGGCGGTGGATGGTGATGACTAGCTGCTTTCCCTCTAGTCTTATACTGTTAAATTAGGGACGGCTAGCACAGATAGCCCTCAAGTAGCTTTGTGCGAAATTCCAAAACAAACAAACAACTATAACACCATGACTGTTTGATAGTAACTAATACACATCACTGGTGTAAGTTCTTAAAATCTATTAATATATATGTTCACCATGGTGATTGAAAAACAACTATAAAGAAAAATATATAATATACATAAACTGATACATATATTTTTCAAACAAACGTGTCCTATTTGATTTAGAAAACATATGGAAACGTCTTTCTAGTTTCAAAATGTTTATTCAGTACTTCATCAGTTTTCGTAACTTCATAAATGCTACATTTGGCTAGGTTGTTTTGAATTTTGCACAACGCTACATGTGGGTTACCTGCGCTAATTGTCCTTAACTTAGGAGTTATAGACTAGAGAAGGAAGACATATAATCAACACCACCCAATGTTAACAACTGGGTTACACTTTTACCAATAAATAATGAGACTGATCATCATATTATAACAGTCCCCCCCCCCGCCCCAGCTGAACTGAAAGTGTGTTTGGTATGACGGGAGTTCAAATCTACGAAAAAAAGGTGGGATATTCCAGTGTTTAATCAGATATATTTGTGTAAAATTTACCTGGAATAAATTTCTTTTCATCAAATAATCGATATTTGTATATAGGAGGATGAACTTTGATGATTAACAAATGTTAGGAATACATTGAACTCATCTCATTTTTAAGTATCACGTATGTAGTTTTTAATATTTTCGCCTAGCAATATCTAACGCAAATCTTTATCTGTCCTTGATATAAATTTATGATGGTTTGTTATTTTTATAATTTAACGACACTTCGATGAATATAAGTGGTGAACAAATAATATTAATGTTAAATTATTTTCAACTATAATGAGATTTATCAATATAAATATACGTCTAATATACACTGCTGGCCAAAGTCTTAAGGCCAACGAACATAAAGAAAAAATATGCATTTTGCGTTGTTAGACTGAACCACTTATTTGAGTAAAGCTTCGAAAGATGAAAATAAGCAAATGGAAAATAAAAATAAAAAACTTTTTTAGCATCTAATATGGAAAATGTGAACGCTATGAAATTAGCCTAAATACTAGCTGGTCAAAAGCTTCAACGAAACGAAGCATTAATCGGTAAACACGAAACGAAATTTAGTCATTTATGTTCAAGCAAAAGCGTTGAGAACATTTCCCACTGACATCTCCTGTTTTACATTGGGTAAAAACCAAACAAAGGCTAAAAAGCTAACATAGTTTGAACGTGGCAGAATTGTCGAGCTGCAAAAGCAAGGTCTCTCTCAGTGTGCCATTGCTAGTGAGATTGGTCGTTGTAAAACTGCTGTTGAAAATTTCTTAAAAGACCCCGAGGGATACAGAAGAGGATTTCATGTGGTCGCTTCAAGAAAATTTCGCCGGCGTTGAGCAGGACGATTCGAATGTGATAACTGCCACGACTTCTATTTTGGAGAAACAAGTAGAAAAATGGAAACCAGATTCAAAGAACATAAAAAGTCACCTTCACACGTTTTCGAACACTGCAAGTCAAATAAACACAACATAACCATAGAAAACACTCAAATACTAAATAAAGAAACAAACATAAACAAACGCAAAATTAAAGAAGCCTTTCTTATACAACAACTTAAACCCAAAATAAACCAATATAAAGGAACGCCTTTATACCTGTATTAATATAATAAAATAAATAAAATTATATATTCAAACATCTAACACCGCCCTCTACATTCCGAGACTCAGTTACACAACCTCTTTCAATCATGTGTTCAGCTTCCGGTCAATTACCTCTTTTTTTGTGAACCTGACGATGACCGAAGAAGGTCGAAACGTTGTTCGCTCTTCTATGTAAAATATTTTTTCAACCTAAAGGAGCCGTTTTCGCTTATACATGATTCGACGGGTTGTCCGGCAAGACACCAACCGATCGTCGAAGCAGATTAAGGCCCTAACGGACGCAGAATGTGGCTCAAGAACAATAAGACGGTATCTACGAGAGAAAAAACTTTAACATCTGTAAACGTTTTCAAAGGCCAAACCTCCTTCCACACCATGAAACAGCTCGGTTACACTTTGCTGAGAAGCACCAAACATGGGACGTAGAAAAGTGGAAAAAGCTTTTGTTTTCTGATGAGACAAAATTTAACCTGGATGGTCCAAATGACTTCTAACGTAACTGGTACGATAATGATATCCCACCGGAGACATTTTATATACGACACAATGAAGTAGGGTCCATCATGATCTGGAATGCTTTCTCCTTTTATGGAACAATGGAGCTTCAGGTTATGCAGGGGCGTCAAACAGCAGCTGGCTACATTGCCATGTTGGAGAGAGCATCCTTATTGACTGAAGGCCCTCGTTTGTGTGGAAATGGCTGAATCTTTCAGCAGGACAACGCTGCAATCCACAATGCCAATATCTGGACAAAGAACTTTTTCATGGCGAATAACGTGATTCCTTTGGACCATCCAGCGTGTTCTCTCGAATTGAACCCCATTGAAAATGTTTGGGGGTGGATGGCAAGGGTAGTCTATAAAAATGGACGTCAATTCGAAACAGTGTTTGATCATCGTGAAGCCATCTTCACTATTTGGAATAACATTCCAGCCAGACTTCTGCAATCGCTTATATCGAACATGCCAAAGCGAATGTTTGCAATTATTCGCAATGACGGCCGTGCAACTTAAAACTGAGACCTCTTGTTGGGCATTTCTTACCCTGTTTATGACTTATTTTTGGTATTATCTTAAACTTTTGGCCAGCTAGTATTTGTGCTAATTTCATAGTGTTCACATTTTCCCTATAAAATACTGAAAATGTTTTTTATTTTTATTTTTCCTTTTCTTATTTTCATCTTTCGAAGTGCTACTCAAACAAGTGGTTGAGTCTAACATCGGAAAATGCCTATTTTTTCCTTATGTTCATTGGCCTTATGATTTCGGCCAGCAGTGTGTGTATACAGATAACATTACTTTGTGTACGTGACAACCTAAGAAAAAATTCGTTAACCACTTGGTCCATCAGAACTTGTAACTTAGTTATAGTTCATACACTTCAGACTGTAAAACACATTTGTTTATTTTGAAAATATAATAAAATCATTTTAAATATAATAGATTAGTACGTTAAAGAACTTAATCTTTAATGTCAAAGAATCAAACTTAAAGTAAATTTGAATTTATTTCAGAAGAGTGGACTGTGTATTCAAATTACAATATACATTTAATATACATAACTATATATTTCAAGTGTAATACAAATGCAATATGAATAAACGTTTATTTCAAGTGGAAGTACAATTATGAGTAATTAGGTTTATCCGGGGTTCACTATCTAGTTGATCTATATTTTATGTATCAGTAGATTTGCTGTTTAATCAGGTGCACATACATAATGTTTTTATGTTTCTTTTATCACTTGTCCAGCGTGACTTAGGAATTTAAATAGGTTCGCAGTTCAAATTATGTTACTGTGAATTTACTCTCTTAATTTTTCAGGCTGAGAGTTCGGTGAAATCACGTAATTCGATTAGTTTTTTGTTGTTTGGAATTTCGCACAAACTGTGTTAGCCGTCCCTAATTTAGCAGTGTAAGACAAGAGAGAAGGCAGCTAGTCATCACCACCCACCGTCAACTCTTGGGCTACTCTTTACCAACGAATAGTGGGATTGACCGTAACTTTATAACGCCCTCACGGCTGGAAGGGCGAGCATGTTTGGCGCGACTCGGGCGCGAACCCGCGACCTTCAGATTACGAAGCGCACGCCTTAACGCGCTAGGCCATGCCGGGCCGTAATTCGATCACAGTAGTTCATACGTTTGTAGCGGATGGTGTTCACCAGCTACTTTCTTGTCTACCACTTGAAAATTAAGGACGAACAACACAGATATCTCTTTTAATCGTTTTGTTTTCGTTCGAAGCGACAGTTATATTCACTATTCGTCCTGATTTTAAATATGCAGAACTAGACATGGATTTGTTTGTTTTTGAATTTGACCCACAGCTACACGAGGGTTACCTGTGTTAGCCGTTCTTAAGTTAGCAGTGTAAGACAAGAAGAAAGGAAGTCAGCTAGTCAACAACAACCACAGCCAATTCTAGGACTACTGTTCAATCAATGAATAGTGGGATCGACCATAATTTTATAACGCCCCGACAGCTGAAAGAGCGAGCGTATTTGGTGAGAGGGGAATTCGAACCAGCGACCCTCAGGTTACGAGACGAGCGTCCTAACCACCTGGCCATGCCGGCCCGAACTAGACATGGCCTACTTTTGATTTATACATGGTAAGAATAATCGTCACAGTATAATAATCACAAAGCGATAACCTTTGAAATGAGTGGAAGTTCTTGTACCTTATACAGTATGTCATGTTTGTTAGGAAAGTCAAAGGTTCCCATAACAACAGATGCTTTTTTCAAGCAGGATTTTAAGTGTTTAATAACTTCCACCTGCTTTGTTTTTTCTGATGATATATCTGAAAAAGAAAGATTATAAAATTCTTGTCATTAATAACTTCATTTATAAGAGGCTTCTAACTGATATATTTACGAATTATTATGCACACAATGACACACACACACACATCAAGATACGTATATCAGACGTGAAGTAAACAATTTTCTTTTTAGGGATAAAACCCTATATTAGAAACTCACTATTACATTTTATTACAACTTTTTACCCACAAAGAAGACTTAGAACCTTAATAGAACTAATTAAAAAATCTAACACCGTCTACAGGTTAAGCACATACATAATAGATGGGCCTTTTATTAAAGTTCAAAACCTTAAAAAATAATATATAAACCCTGGTCTCCTACCAACATTCCATTCTACACCAGAAATTACTATTCTCTAGAATAACTTGAGCATTGACATTAAGGGTTGAAAGAAAATAAACACCTTATTACCTAACCCTGAATAACTTCTACTGCAGAAACAAAACAAGGCACATACATAGTATCCCATGCGAATGTGTTAAGATCACTTCGTTATATTTATAAATCTTTGAATGCCAGCTCATTGTTGTATTAGCCTCATGATGTTATTTACTCAAACATTTAAAGGAACGTTTACCTGTACCTTAAGTTCCAGGTTTTATTATTAGTTAATGCATTTAGAATAAACAAATATTTTGTCCTATATTTAAATAGATAGATAAGATACAACAAATATTTGATGATACTAAAGTCAACATACAGTTAACAGAGAAAATTGAAATTCATAAATTTGAATGTTGACATGGAAAAAGCTGGAATAAACAGACGGAACGTGATTTAAAATATCGTTTACATTAAGTATGTAGAAGAAGTAAAAATAATGATAATTCGGCCATAGCAGACTATTTACAACAAATATAATTAAAACATTATGATAAATGTCGTTGAAGCATTCAAAGTGACGATCTTCAGAGTTACCGCGTAACAGTCCATTGAGGAGAGGTAGGTGTGCCTTGAGAGAAAGGATGTCCAGAACATCACCGTATTTGTCCGCCAAGTACTTCAGCTCATCAGGAGTATCCTCTTCTCAAATAAATTTCAAAAGAAGATCTGCCATATGTCGATACGCCTGGAAGCCTGGCTGATCAAAACGACGGTTGATTGCGTTAATGGCAAGGTCAAGAACCTCAAAGTATTGCCTTCTGTAGAATTCCTTGTGAGACGACGGGAACGATGGCTTACCGTTCCTACCTCAAAACGCTTGGGCGCTCTCTTCTGTCTTGGCATTTGAGGTTCGAAAATGTTGAGCTCCATTGCCTTTCGGTGCACTTCTTCATATATCTTGTCAAAATTACTATCATTCCTCATTTTATCAAGAACACCTGCTACCAGTTTTGCATTTTGTTGCCCCTGTGTTGCAGACATGCAGGTCTTCTGCAATATTTTTGACAAACTGTCCGTCAAAGAGTACACGGCGACAACAATATGAAGAGTGAAGAAGTATTCAAATTTCTCTATTTGGAATCTGACACCTATTATTCGTGCCCTCATTTCTGAGTCTAGACGATCTTCCAGACAAACGTCCCACTCCAAGAGAAGCACTTCGTAGTTGGCAATGATGCGGTCGAAGCTCTGGCCGCGAACTGTCCAGCGAGTTGGGCAAATCACCTTTAGACCTGCTGTTTCTAGGTTGATATTAGTTTTTATTTTTTCGACCAGACCTTGACACTTTGGTGAAAATTTTATAAGCTTGCAGATTTCGTATGTGATATCTAGGGTATCAGCTAACAACTTAGACCCTTTTGTTGCGTCACATTCTGCCAAATTTAAGGCATGCCCATGTCAGTGTGTATAGTGTGCCTTAGGAGCATCTTTGAAGATTTGTTCAGCAACACCTCTTCTTGATCCAGCCATAGGACATCCGGCATCGTAGCACTGGCCCCGACAGTTGGTCAGGGTCAAGTTCATCCGAATTATCGCGTCCTTGATGGCCAATACGATGGTATCTGCCTTTATGGTGGGGATTTCATAAAATCCGATGAAGTCCTCGTTGGGTTCCAGATTGTCGTCAATCCATCGAACACATATTGTGAGCTGTTCCTTGTTTGCAACGTCAGTGCATTCATCGGCAAGGATGGAGAAATAACGACCATTTCTGATACAAGACGCCACATCTCGCAACACCTGCAATGCCATTACCTCTAATATTTCGTTCTGAACATCATGTGTAACATACTTGTTGGTTTTCTTCTTAAGCCATTCTATCATTTTAGAATTGTCCTTTGCTCTGAGGTGATAAAGTTGTATGATGTTCGATTCTTCATCGCTGTGTCCTTGCAAAGTTAGTCCCTGTCTAACCAAGAACTGTAAGTTCTCGATGATTTTGGCCATGTTGCTCCTAGATTCTTTCTTCTCTTCTCCCAGTGTCATGTCCAACATTTCGCCAATGTCAGAACATGTTTTGGGAAGAACTATTACATTCTCTTCTGCCATTTTATGGCACTGCGACATTTGGTGATCTCGAAACTTTTCCCATGCCTTCTTCCAGTTTGAAAAGCCATCTCGGAGGAAAGCCGATTCCTTGTACTTTGCATTGAGTTTCTGCTCTTTTTCTGCCAGTAAGCAGGTGTGACAAAGAACCGTATCTGAAAACTCTATGTAGTGTAACCAAGGAAATTCTTCGTACCATGACGGCTGAAATGATCCTTTGAATTGCTTGCGTTCCCTTTTGGGGTACTGGAAATTTCGTGGTTGATTTGGTTTTGAGGGGATTATCAATTCCGCCTGTAAACTGTCATCCATACTTGCTTTGCTACCTACAGAAGAATGGATGCCTTCTGAAGCTGTCGATAGACCAACAGTTTCTACTGACGACGCGCTTTGCTGAACCTCTGCCTGCTGTATAGTTTGTTCACATTTCCCTTGTTTAACAGGCAGCTTGGGACCTCAGAACATTTCCATCAATGACTGTATTTTTCTTTTTCTGGGAAGGGGCTTTGGTCTGACCTATTGAAATACGAAACGAAATGACTGTAGGACGTTTCCCAATTAAAATCACCCTATATTTTCATTTGGGTCATTTTTGGCAGAAAGGGTACCCATTATTAGGGATTTTTAAGAAGAACAATTGACCCATTTTAAGGGCATTTTATGGGGTACGTTCTACATTCACATCCATTGTGGAATTCTCCATGATGCGCAGGAAGTCATTACC
Source organism: Tachypleus tridentatus (assembly GCF_004210375.1). Lineage (NCBI taxonomy): Eukaryota > Metazoa > Arthropoda > Merostomata > Xiphosura > Limulidae > Tachypleus > Tachypleus tridentatus. Next base: position 46,667,256 of record NC_134828.1, on the reverse strand, counting down.
CCATATAACGTACCCATCCAGGTCCATATGAAGCTACCGAGTTAGCTGATAACATACCCATCCCGCACCGGTCCGTACGAAACTATCCAGTTAGCTGCGTGCGGCCGACCGGCCGGCGAGGGATCGGAGCAGTGCGCAAACGCGTGATTCTTAAATTTCAAGCGCAACATTTAAAAATCACGGGTGTGCGCAACATGTACACATCGAGCATGAGCGGGAATCGGTGCGAGAACTGTAAGAATATCATTTTGAGCGATAAACTTACCCATATTTAGGTCAAAATGGATTGGGGGGGGCATATTTAAGGATTTTCCGGCACAAATCATACCCCATGTTTATGGTTTTCTTTGGAAAAAAGTAACCTATTTGAGCGGCATACACCCATTAGGCGAGTACCTCTCCCCCCACCCCGCCCGCACAGTTAGAACGCACACATGAATGTGACCACGTGGCGGATACGGCAGCTGCACACTGCGAAATCCAAAATATCTTCCGACCATGTGATGGTTGGATACAATCACTGAATCTATTACCACTGGCAAAATTAACCATGTTTAACTGAGCAGACACAAAATGTTCAAGTTTTCCACATATAAGGTCTAGATTTTAGGTTGTCAAAAAATTTTACAGGACTGTGGACATAGGCTGATTACTAAACATGGAACTTGATTAAGGCTAGACGAAACACATGAAATTTTAGTAATATGTTTCAAATCAAATGACTTTGTGTTGTGTTTTCACTTCATCACACTAAGCTGTGCGTAAAGCTGTATGCATGTACATAGATTTGTGAATGCAGTTCATATTCTTGGAATTCACAATGTTCTCCTTTCTTTAATTATCAAAGACTCGGCATTTTCTGGAAATCTTAACTGTAAAATTGTAATTGCATTGGGGAGGGGTGGAACGGGATATTGACAATTTAGACCAGTCTCACGTACAGGTCATGTTTCCATTTATGTTTTGAATATCAAATTCAGGGCTGCCACTCTAAACTTTTATTAATAATTTTAATTAATAATTATAAATAATTACCCATATCCACATGGTTACTGATCTTTATTAAGTGGGATTACCTTGAACATCATTCTCATTGGATTTGCTCAAATTTAACAAAAGTTAGAATTTAGAAAACCCCACACCCCTGCGAGTGTCTAAACAGAGTTGTGTCAGAGTTGTGCACAGTAGGCCTATTAAATGCTTAATTGTAAATAGATAACCTACAACTCACATGGCTAAAATACATAACATAACTGCCCAAGAAAAAACTGAGAATTATTAATCTAAGTTTATTTTGTACCTCACTCTCCTGATCCTCACTGGGAGAAGCATAATCCATCTTGAGCTTAAATTCTGTATCAAGGCATCTGAGGGAAATTTTGGAGTCGTAATGAGACGCCTGGTAGGTTTTAGAATTAGTCTGAGCTAGCTTCGTGTGTAGTTTATCATGCACACATGTACGTTATGTGTATGCATACTGTGTTACGTTTTGTTTCGGTTCTTGGAATGCATATATTCGTGTATGTTGTGATAATCAGCTCGCCACCACGCACTCAAGGTCCACGAATAAAAAAAAACATCGTCACATTCTATTTGAAGTCACGCAACAATACGCGCGCACAGTCCCATGCAACACATACATGATTGACATAGTGTGTGTCTACATCTCTGTAAGATAACGATCATAATATGCAATCAAATGCGGTCACGGTATGTGGTACAGATCCGTACGAGCGCCGTGGCCTTGCTCGTTTATTATTATTTTTTTTATGTCGCGCACCTACGTCACCGCTCCTGTTGTCATGTAGGAATTTAAATAGAGTAAAACAAACGATATTCATTCCAGCAGGATGTACCAAGCAACAGAATAACGAAAATTTCATTTTAACCAAGAATCAAAATGTTATCTAGCTGCGACATTTCATTTTTTTTGCACGATTGAAAAAATGGTTGTTAGCAAAAAGTGTGGGGTTCCGCAGCTCCTGCAACAACTGTTGACCTCTTATTTACAACTTTATTTCTTGCAAGAAGCATAAGAAAATTCCTATACTGATGTTGTCAGCGATATTCTGGCTTTATACCACACTTTGAATCCCATTTCTTGCTTTTCATGTCTACATCATATGGGTTTTTTCATTTTTCAGCAGCATATTTCTCTCTGAATGTAGGTAAAGAACTTATATGGTTACCACATGCAAAATAGATTAATATCGAGCTAGTAGAGTTATGCTGCATTTGATAAGGGAACGTCCATTCTAAGCTTTTCAGATTTCTTTTGGTTAGTTTTAGTCCTGCTTGATCTGGTACGTATATCCATATGGTGATCTTGCTGTTCAATTGCTTTGCTTTCTGCCATCCATTTGATGGTCAATCAATCTCAATGTTAATGTAGTGTATCCTGTGAGTCAGTTGCAAGTATTGTTAGTGACATTGCCTATTTATGTTTCATTGCTTTTAGTTGTTTAAAAGAGAGTTTCCTTCATGCTTTCCATTTCCACTTACGCTAAATTAAAATATCTAAGATTAGATTGTGGTGGATAATGATTCAATGCATTTCTTTTTTTTACACTGCAAGGCTCTGGGTATAATTTTGCTTGCATATGCTGTAGGTGCTACGTGATGCCGCACTGATAGAAGAACTTGAATTATTTCCTGTGACCAGTCTTAAGCATGTTTTGTACGTTTTCAGTCTTATCAAGTTATACAGCAATCAAACTGGTTATCGGTGCTGTATAATTCAGGATGGAATAGACAATACAATAAGTAGGTTCTGTTCTTCAGCTCGATTTACAGCTGCACCTTTCACAGCATTGCTTTTGGTAGCCCTAGCTGTTAGAGTATTTATGTGGCTGGTGAAGTTGGGTTGTTTGTCAAAGATTACCTCTTTCTTTAGGTATTTCTTTGTTTCTTCTTTGCCTGTTGATAATGGCGATGTCCCGCCCTCATCAGCTCATCTGTTTTTGAGTATGTACAACTTGGCCGTGGATTTGGAAAGATTATTTACCATCCACTATGGCTCCACCATTTCTTCAGACTGTTAAGGAATGGTTTCACCAAAATGTCAATGATAAAGGTTGGTACTAAGCAGTTTGTTGAACTGTCAAGGCGAGCTACATCCTTAACGCAGTTGTTTAAGAGAGCTAGTGATCCAGTCTAATTGTCAGATTCCATATTCAACTAACCATATGTCAATGTTGCAAGCTAGCTTACTTCAACTCAACGTAGTCATGGTCACTAACATGGTTCCTAATCAAAGTAATGTTCCTCTTCATTCTAGAAATCTATGAACAGACCAAGTTTTCTCTATTTCGTATGATATGGTTAGCAATACCACCTTGCGAACAGTAGGGCTCAAACTAGAAGTGGTCATTTACTGTTTTTTACATCTTTCCATTACACAGTTTGATGCTCAGAGCTTTGACAAACACACCTCTTCATGAGGTATTTGCATATTCAAGTGTTTTGACACCTAACATGCAGAGTCCTCACTGATACATCAGTCCAGTTTAGACTAATGACTGTCAAGAATTACTCAGGTAGGGAGTCAGAGTATTTAATCAAGTGACCAAATAATCACCATTGTAATGTTGTCTGCATGCAAAAAAGCGTACAATATATATAAAGGAACGATTGTGGCGAGACCTTGTCACATTTCCACATTAGTCTTAACTCTGATTCGCATATGCTCAACATCATACCACTGGTACTTGTGTGTGAAAAAGATGGGATTTCTAGCAGTTGTAAAAAAATTGCAAATAAATAGAAATAAAATAAACAATCCTTTTTTAAAATACAACACAGAGTGAGTACTTGTTTAATTTGAAATACATGTGCTCTTACATATCTAAACTGTCTAATTCCTCTCCAAATTCTACTGAATGAAGCATGTATCATATTGTTTAATATTAAATAATATTAAACTATGTTCCAACATCACATTAAAGCAGCACTGTCATAGTCCTGCAGAGCGAATTCTGCCATTAACTTGACTGGTAATTCCCAACAGAAAATAAAGGGAGGTTGTCGCCTTGAAAGCATCTGAACTGTTGTTGAAGAAAACTGCTCTTTACTTTCTTACGAAACCACGAACTGAGCAACAGATAACAGGAGTAGAAGTAAATTAACAACCTTTTTGACCACTTGTTGGCATGGCATGACCAGGTGGTTAAGGTATTCGACTGGTAATCTGAATGTCGTGGGTTCGAATCCCTATCACACCAAACATGCTCGCCTTTTCAGCCTGGGGGCGTTATAAAGCGCTGTCAATCCCACTATTCGTTGGTAAAAGAGCAGTCCAAAAGTTGGCGGTGGGTGATGATGACTAGCTGCCTTTCCTCTTGTCTTACTCTGCTAAATTAGGGATGGTTAGCGCAGATAGCCCTCATGTAACTGTGCGAAAATTCAAATCAAACAAATAACGTGTTATATAAACTCTGCACACTATTCTGAACAACTAGAAAGTTCTCAAAAGTACTACATTTCAAAAAAGTAAAAAAAAATGCATGACATGCTTGCACATTGCACATGTAAGGTGACCAAAACAAAGCAAAAGAGAGAAAGATTTAAAATATACATGTGCCTCATTGACTGTAGTGATTTAAGAAAAGTGCTAAATAGGCAACACATTTCAGAGTGGCAAAAATTACATTTATTATGGATTTTACACAAATATGTTTACGAAATGCAACAGAAAATACATAACAAGCCGAAATATCTGATAATTTAAAAATGGTATTGATGAGAATAGCAGCTAAGAATAGTAAATTCAAATTATAAAAACGATTAAAATATTTAAAAGACTTAATTCAATTTCAAATATCACACTGGAACCTGGCATGAAAAAATACTGTTCTGAATGATATCTTGGGTGCGTAATTAAGAACTGTAAATCAATATAGTTTCTAACGGTAACGTCTTTCACGCTTTTATCTTAAGTATTGTCACGTGATCACAAAACCAACAATGGGAACGTCACAAGACAAGAAGTGGCGTAATTAGTAACCGCATCTATGAAAAACGAATGACCGAGTAGCTGATTAATGTTACAAGCTCCGTACATTTCAAAACACGATAAAAGTAAATCCTAATTTCTAAGTTTCCTTACACAATAGGGAAAAAACAAAACCATACCTTATGTTTTGTTACACGAGTTTTCGGTTATAAGTAATCGCGGTTAAAGTTAACATAAGCTTCAGCAGTGTAAACTTTTATAAACTAATGCTAATGTTTTAAATCAGTGATGTCGAAAAAACCCACTTGTAGAGAAATATATATGCAAAAACGGCTGGTTTGTATGTAAAATACTTGTATGTAAAATATTTTCTCAACCCAAACCAGCCGTTTTGCATATATAATGTTTGAAA